>NW_017670814.1:0-10439 GCF_001879085.1 Nicotiana attenuata
AATAGGATTAGTAAGGTAAGGTTTAGCCTAGTCTGTGTTGCACTGGTACCTATGCCTTTGGAAAGATATCCAAATGGCCATGAGATTATATGCCCTCGTGAGACTTTGCCGGCAGCTACACCATGATTCCTCTACATGAGGCTGCCATATGGGCATTGTGAGGCGCAGAGGAGTGATTATATGGCCAAGGCATAGAGGCAACACAACTAGTGCTATTGCCCCCCTTATTTGTACTCGTCCTATGTGGTTCCTTTTCTTTTTTAGTATTAATAAAACTAGCCCTAGGCACCTGCCTAGTGGATTTGCTTAAAAAAAATATTATTTTTGGGTAATTCATTTATTGGACTTTCACATTTATGCTGAAATATAGCTAAGATAATTTTTGCAAATTTATTTAGTATTTTTAAAGCTAAATTGCATATAATTGCAATATTGGCCTCTTTTAGGATTTAATTACGTTTATATCCATAAAAGTTAAGTCCAGTATTATTAAATTAACAATTATATGCTATAAGTCATTTTAGTGCTTTTAATTTGGTTTCAGAAATTAATTTACTATTTTTTATAATTTTAAAAGGGGAAAATGGCTATTTAAATGATAGCCCAATTTCATTTCAATTGTAGCCTAAATTGAACCCCAAATCAGACCCAATTTCCCCCTGGCCCAATTTCGCTTAAACCCGACCCCTAACCCATTTAAACAACCCAACCCGAACTCCCCACCTAACCCCTTTAATCCTAGCCGTTGATCATTTAGATCAACGGCTCCTATACGCCCTTTCCTTTTTAACCCCAAACGACCCCTTACCCTACCTCATTTCTCACCAACCGCCGCCTCTGAATCCCTCTTCTCTCTCAACTCTCTCTGAAACTTAACACGAACCCTAGCCGCCGCCATCAAACTACACCCTAATCCACCCTAAACCCTGCCTAATCCATGACCTCCCATGGCCATTGGAGATGTGTGGTGGCCTCCCATAACTCTTGCGTGTTTGTTTCTGTGGTTTCATGGCCAGTCCCTGGAGAAATCTGGTCCAGTCCTTGTTCGACTGCGGTTCATGGCTTTTCTCCGGTCATCCCTGACCTTTCTCCGGCCAGCCATGGCCGTTCGAGTCAGATCCTTGACTCTCCTGGTTAGATCGGTAACTTTCAAGGCCTTTCTCACCTTTTCTAGGTTTTTCGAAAGCCTATTCTTTAAGATCCTTGGATTTTCCTTCAGATCTACTTTAAATCTGTACTTGCTGTGAATGTCAAGTGTTTTTCTCGAAAGTTCTTCAACTTTTCTTTCAAAATAACTTTTGGTTAAGGTTTTCCTTTAAGTTTTTCAAAAGGTCTCTTCTCCGATTTTTAATGTTGTTTGTGATTCTGTTATGTTTTGCTCATGTTGTTCTTCTATCTGAGTCAGCATGTTGAAAACCCTAATTCCTTTGTGGGTCTCATTCGAGTTCTGAAGCTGTTTGATTAGATGTGTACTGGTTTGATTAAGTTCTTGTTTGACTTATTTGTTTTACCATCTTTTAAACTCGATTATTGTTGAAAACCCTAGGTCTTTGGGTCTGAAATTGTTTGTTTGAATGCATACTTGACTCGATTGAAAGTTCTTGTTTCAGACTCTCTTTTCTTTATGTGACTTATCTGATTTTTACTATCTTTCAACTAGACTATGGCTGAAACCCTAATTTCTCAAAAGGGTTTCCTCACCTGTTACTGTGAGATCTTTACTTGTTTTGACTCTCTTCTTCACTTTGGCTATACGTGTGAGCCCTGACTATCTAACTTTGTTCACTACTGAATCCTATGCTTATTTCTGCTACTATTGTATGCTGTTTCTTTTGCCAATGTGCTGAAGCATATTCTTCCTTGATTGATCTTAATCTTGTGACTGATTTCAAAAACTTTCCTTTTATGAACCCTAATTTCACTCGCCTGTTTAAAATTAATTGATTCTTTTCCCTTTACTGTGATGTTTTACCTTGCTGATTTCTTTCCCAAAATAAGCATATTTTTGTACTTAGACTCGATTGTTACTGCATGCTTTTACTACCCCTTATATGGCAATAATCAGTCTGCTTCCAAACTGATTTTCTTTCCTTAATTAGACCTACTGCTACCCGTTAGACAATGATTCCTTAATTAAAAGGGAATCACTTGGGTAATTGATTCTGACTTGTGATTGTTTCCATGTTTGTATCAAGACTTTACTTATTACCTCTCCTTCACTCGTTTTCAAAAAAACTATAAATACCCTGCAACCCTCTTCTTTCAAAGACACGGACGAACCATCTGAGTTCAGAACACACACTTCACTCAAAACTATCTCTATTTTCTCTGTTACTACTTGTGTTACTGCCTTGTCTAGCCGGCTGAAAGCCAAGGCTAGGCTGTGGAAATTTGCTTACTTTTCTTTCTACACTTTGCCTCTTACTGGTATGTCCTAGTTAATCTTCAAGCATCAACAACAACATGTTTCTTTAATTGTTTCCTTCACTCTTGCCTGTTTCTGCTATGTGTATACAATCAAGTTTCATTACTAAGCATGCTGTAATCTGCTCCCTCCCCTTTCTAAATTAATGTGTTCCCTTATGTATGCACTTTGTCAGTCACTTGATTATGTGACTTGCTGACTTATGAATCCCAAACCCCATATCCTCCTACGTGCTTGTGTTCTCTGGCTGGTTTGTGGGCATACCAGCATCATCTATTGCTATGCATGTCCCAAACCTGACCCTTTTTGTGCAATTACTGATTCTGTGTAATTTAAGTTTTACTACTACTGTTTTTAGATCACCCTTACCCCCTTACTATTCTCAACCCAGTTTTAAATAAAATCTCTATTTCTGCACTTCCACTATACTCTTAGAACTTAGGTTCTGCCCCTCTTGTGTGAGCCTTGCCTTAGGACCCATGAGCTCCCTCTGAACTTGGACACATAAGGGCTGGCCCTTCCACACTGCACTCATCTCTATCTGGTTATGCAAACCTGGGTAAGCACTGCCCGGGGTCCCTTGAGACCCTTAGGGAACTTTGACACACCCAGGTTTGAGAAAGTCTTTGAAACAAGTGGCATTTGAGGTGGTTTGTTCCATAACTCATAGATGAAGTCAGAATCAGGCTTCCTATGGTTGTAACTTCTTATTTTACACTTCTTCTGTAATTCAGTATTTTGGTCTGTAATAAGTTGTAACGAATATTGGGGTTGGTTAGTGAAAAGGGATGGGGTAATTGTGCATGTTTTAAGGGTAGATATCCTGCCTTTAGGATCTGATTAGTAAAGTTCTGCATGTTTACTTCCACACTTAGAAATCATGCCTATAGGGTCTAATGGCTATAATCAGACATCATGCCCACAAGTTAAAATCAGTTTCTAAACTAGATGTCGTGTCTACAGGATTAAAATCAGTATTTTTTATAGAAGTCATGCCTATAGGAATTTCGCTATGATCAAATAAATCCTGCCTACTCAATTAGATACCATGCCTATAGGATCTGAAACCAGTTTAGTTAAAATCAGTTTGACTCGTACTATGTTGAATTAGTTTAAACAACTCACTCCTTTCATTAATGCGGTTTAGAAAGCATGCCTATAGGATCCAAATTACTCGTTTAAAACTCTCACTGCTTTGCCATTTTTTGAATCAGTAATAGGTATCATGCTTATAGGGTATCATCAATACACACTTAGGCAAGCCTTAGGTAATAACGATAAAATTGAATCCGCCTTTGTTTAATTAGCAACTGCTGCAACCAGCAGGCAGGCCTGATTCGGACTTCTTATCTGAGTTATGTAATAAATGGGTCTGCTTCAACATCTGAAATTCCCCTGTCTTAGTACTTCTGGCCTTAAATGTGTTTTAAGTCATGCTATTTATGTGCTCTACTTGAGGAGGTATATATGAGCCTTTAGTTGTTTACATGTTCCCCCTAATATGCAGTCTTATGTGTTTTGAATGTCGCCTTAGTCTTTTTACCTTTAAAACCCAAAAGTCAGCCTAAAATCCTCCCGCTTATAGGAATAGTAGTCCTAAATTCCTCCAGGACTGATAGGAATGGGACGGGTAATAGCATGCAATAGAGGTCGAGACCAATCCGCGCTTTAATACCTTAACGGGGTGGGAAGGGTAGATATGGATGTGATGACCGGTGCGCTAATACCACGTGTAGCCCCTCTTTTGAGGAGTGATTACTGGGTATTGCATTGATGTGATCCATATTACAAATAAACCTAGGACCCCCTTTTATATTCGTTAGCATGTTTAGTTATAACTCTTTCAAAACTTTGTTTTATTTTATCACTTACAAACATTCGTGTATTTAAAATCCCCTCTTATTTGAGCCTTGTTTGTTTACTTGTTAATTGCACAAATTCACGAAGAAACTATCTGGCCGGGAACCACACTAGTGGATCCTGAGGGGTGCCTAACACCTTCCCCTTAGGATAATTTCAAGCCCTTACCCTATCTCTGGTTATCAAACAAACTTAGAATTGAACCTTATAGGTGTCCTAATGCACCTTAAACCATTAGGTGGCGACTCTTCAATTGCAAACCCCTTTCCCAAAAGGAAAGAGTTGTCCCAACCAAATGTCACCAACCCGATTTTCCGATGCAAAGAGGGAAAAAGGGGGCGCGACAGCATGGCGACTCTACTGGGGATCTTTAGGCTTTTACCATTTCAGATTATTCTTGTGAATTTGTACCTCTCCCTATGTGCAATTATCTGTTTAATTCCTTTAAGCACTTAATTTCTTTCGAAGCTAAACTGACATATCTTCCTTGTTTTCTTTTCTTTATTGCTTTACATTTATGAAACTGTTGTATTTATCGCTTTCTTAATGTGCAAATACATGTCAACATGCTTTTTAATCATTGCATAATCATGCTCAACATCATACTCCACTCGTGCCAAACAAATACCATAGCAACGTTTATAATGAGTGGTTGCGCTCTTCCTATATTATTACCCCCTAAATCCGAAAAGGCATATTTGCGGTAAAACCAGTCGATCAGCGGTGCAGTCGACGGTTTCGTGCCTTTCCCCTTGAGTTGTCCGCTCAAGGGTACCAGTCTAAAACCCCATAGAAACCTTACTCTGTTCAAATTGTGCATGCATCATGGTCAAATCTAGCCGGGTCAGTTATGTCGTCCACATAATGATCCTTTAAGATAGCCTTGTCCAAAGTCCACTGGGTTTTCCTAAACCCAAACGGACATCACCACGTTCTGTGCATTTATTTGGAGAACTAAATGCTTCATGCTAATCATTGATATTAAATAGTCGAGTCTGGTGGGGGAAGGGTCTAACCTTATTTGCCTTGCAGAAATATGAGGCACGAAGTCCCTAGATTCGGCATGGTCACCAACATCCACCCAAGACTGCTAGGCTGGTGGAAAGATCTTCACTCTAGTGATCAAACTCTCGTCAGAAAATATCTGGGAAACCTACCTTCCCTCCTGGAGGTCCAACCCAATAACAAGATCATAGAAGCTGCCACACTGTTTTGGGATTGTGAAAGGACTGTATTCCGCTTTGGGGACATTGAAATGACACCCTTGCTAGAGGAGATAGGAGGATTGGCCGGTCTAGTATGGGAAACTCCGGGTCTGCTAATGCCTGAGAACCGTAAAGGCAGGGGTTTTTTCAAAATGATGGGTTTAAAGAAGAATCCAGAATTGACATGTCTGAAGGAATACTACATCCCTTTTGACTATTTGTATGAAAGGTACGGTCACAGCAAATCCTACCGTACCTACCCTGACGAGTTTGCCATCACATCCTTGGGGCATATCCATCGAAGGGTCTTCGTCTTCATGTTTTATTTCCTGGGGCTGATCGTGTTTCTGATGAAGAAAGCAAGAATCCACACCAGGCTGGCTATGGTAACTAAGACCCTAATGGAAGGGATTGGTGGGCAGCCTTTCAACATCATGCCCATGATCATTGCCGACATATATCGAGCCTTGGAGAAGTGTCAACAAGGAGCAACACACTTCGAAGGCTGCAATTTATTACTTCAACTCTGGCTCATGGAAAATCTCCAAAGGGGTGAATACCGACAAGAGATTCAACGAATGGACTGGGATGATCACATCGCTTTCCATCATCCAAAGTGAATGAATTACATACCCAATATGTTTGCTCAACCAGAAGATGCCAAAGGATGGGTAGAGCTATTTGATAATCTAACTGAAGAACAGGTCCAATGGATGTTCGAGTGGTTTCCGACCGAGGAGTTCATCACCCGATCCAGAGATGCACCTTTCCTGTATTGATTGGTCTGAGAGGAACCTATCCTTACGTCCCTCTCCGAGTTATGAGGCAAGCTGGTAGGAAGCAGGTTATACCCAGGGTCGACAAGATGGGTCATTTCCGGGCTGACTTCCAGAATGATGATAGTCCTTACAAGTGCCAAGCTTAGCATATGTGGCACTGCAAGATCATAATGGGGAGAGATACCATCGAGCCAGACAGATATCATGCTGGTTGCGCTCCTTTCTACTCAGGTTGGTTGGAAGACAATCATGATGGTCTGGGCCAACCAGGGTGTAAGGCCCCGAAAAATTTTGCTAAGTAACCTAGGATTTCATGGTGCCACGTAGGCTTATTATAATATTTTTATGTGCTATTAACACGGTGTACATCAATTGGATTTGGTAAATATGTGTATAAGTCTTATGGTAAGTAATTTGGGGTCCAAGGAAAGGCCTAAGTCTAAGAAAAATTGGAAAAGTTCATAATAGGCTAAAACTCCAAATGAGCTTGCACTAGTCCATACTTTGAACGAGCATATCTAAATATGTATAAGGTTTTTTGTGATGAATAACCTATCGAATGAAATTTCTTTGAGTCTAGTTTCCAACACTCCAAACCGTTCGTCATTTGGAGGTGTATACAAAGAGTTACGACCATTTTACTAGGCAGGTGTCGAAGCGTGGCCTTAGCGCGGCCGCGCATATTGGGAAGTATTCTGCCTCCTTAGCGCGGCCTTAGCGCGGGCGCACTAGTAGAAGATCTCTAAATACACCTAAGGACGGGAAATGAGAGGATTTAAGTCATTTCTCAAGCCTAGGTCATCCTCTCCATCCCCAATCCGACCAAGGTATCCAATCACACACCTAAGGTGAGTTTTTAAGTGTGTTTTCATGGTGATTTCACCTCTCAATCACTAGTTAAAACAGGGTTTTGATTGGATTTCATAGGATTTCTTCAAAATCTCAAGAACATCCCAAAAGTTGTCTTTCAAGATTTGGTCTACAAGAGGTAATCTTTTACCCTTAGACTTACATATATGGATATATTATGGGAATATGAGTATGAATTAAGTGTTGGAACTCTTGGTGTAGTGATGGGAAGCCATAAGTTAATAATTATTGTAGAGATTGAAAGGGTGATTGTTTGATATGAATTGTTGGTTGGGTATGAATGGGTGATCATACATATGTTGTTGGAAGTGATAAATTGGTTAGGAATGATGGTGGAATAAATTGTTAGTTAATGGTGATAGATGGATGAACTAATACTATGGTTATGAGATGAAAAGATTTATACCTACAAGGTGTTTGATAATATGCCTAAATGGCATAAGTTATGGAATTTGTTACTAATATTGGCCCCATTGAATGTTGTATTGTAGATTGAAGTTGCTTAAGTGTATTAGATCATTGTAGTATCATTAAGGGGCAAAATTGAGGTATGTATAACTTTAACTCTTGTAGAATCCCCTTGTTGTGACGAGCATACGGTATGTATGAAAATATGTGTATTGATTGTCTTAGTTGATTTCCACACCACCAAGTTATATGTGATTGTGAGAAGTGATTTGATGTGCCTACCTTATTATGTGCAAATTTTGTAAATGCTTGAGGATGCCGACATGGAAGTATGTGTTAATGAATGAAAGGATGTTAATGTGTCCAAATGTGGGAATGTGTATAATGGCTAAAAAAAAACCCTGCGTGGTAAGTAATGAAAGAGGGTATTGTGAAATGACGTAAATAAGTTGAACGATTATGAAAACACCTTGTACATGAATTACTGCTTGGTGACAGTTATGGTGCCTTGGGCCCAAATGTATGAATTGTTGATATGAACTTGTGTTTCCTTGAAATGATGATTCTTGTGATGTATTGTTTGTGGTTGTGATTGTCCGGTGGGATCGGGTTGCGCGCCGTAACACAAAATGATAAATTGTGGGTTGGGGTGATAAGGGTGGCCGAGGTAATTAGGGTGGTCGAGGTAATAAGGATGGAACGTGATCATTATCACTATCGAAATGAAAGTGTGTGAAATCATTGATATGGTTAAATGATGTTGAAAGGGGAAAACGAGAGATTGTGAAACTTGTTTGGCCTTGGTTGTTCCTTTCATGTGCATTGATTGTTGATTCTATTACTGTTCGTTATCTGTATATTGATTGATTTTACTTGGGATAAAGTTTGTTCATACATACCAGTACAATTCAAATGTACTGACGTCCCTTTTGTCGGGGGCGCTATATTCTTGTTATGATTGTAGGTGTTTCTATAGCAGGTACTCCAGTCCACCGACAGTAGCACCTCCTCCACTTTTTGTCAGTTGTATTGGTGAGCCCCTTTCCTCTCGGGGTCCTGCGTGGCTCATGCCGCTTTTTTTCCCGGAGTCTTATTTTGGTATTTGTGTAAGGTATAGCCGGAGCCTTGTTGCCGGCATTTCCATATTATTCTTCAGTTGTATTTAGAGGCTCCATAGACAGGTTGTGGGTAGTGTCGGGTATTGGAATTTAAAATAGAAATATTGATGTTTGGCAATGATGTATAAAACTTGTAATACCTTTAAAATGGTGAATGAAGTTGCTAATGAAAATGAAATGGAAATCGTTAATGATATGTTTATAGAATTTGATTAATGGAGTCCATCTCCTATTTATTCATGAATTAGTTTGGGTAGAATGAGACCTAACAGGCTTGCTCGGTCGGGTTTACTCGGTTGAGCGCCGGTCGCGCTCCTCGAATTTTGGGGCGTGACAAACTTGGTATCAGAGCCTAAGGTTTTAAAGTGTCCTAGGATGTCTCGGAGCCGTGTCTAGTAGAGTCCTTCTTATCGGTGTGTAGTCGACCACATCTATAAGTTGGAGGCTATTCGGACATTTAGGAATTTCACCCTTCTTTGATACTCTAATCGTGCGATAGAGCTCAAGTTAGGGAGCTGATTTCCTCTCTAAGTCTTATTCTCAAGATTGGTAACCTTGATACCATAATCCGCAAATTTGAAGCATGTAAGGAGGGATTGATCCCGCCATTGAGTTTGAGTGGATTGCCCAAGGACTTGTTTGGAGAATGTATTGAGCTGTGGATGGATTGGTAAAACGTATCGCTAAGAGGGGAGTGTCCTTGTCCCTATTGATGTCTCTGCACCATCAGATTGTGTAGTATATCAGTATGTTACCTACGTACGTTAGGGATGTGGAGTCGAGGGGTATCGATTAAGCTATTGCCCTATCAACCTAACGTCATTAAGTGAGTCAAATGAAAATTTCTACTCATGGTATATGTACATCCATATTGAAGAGTTCTCATAAACATGGTCTTAACAAGATGTTGAATAACAAAACTTTGCGTGTATCGACTCTTTGAACGAGATGCACTATTCATGAATCTACTCTATTATGAGTTCTCTTGTTTACATTCTTGTGGAATTAAGTTCTATAATTATGCCCTTGAATTGAGTTATAACTCTAGGATTGATACTTCCCACTTGCTTTTCCTAAATTCTCACCAAGGGACTATATCCGATGAATTCCTTACAGAATCTTTTCATTTAAATGGACAAAATCTACTCGCTTGTGCCTATACATGCACCGTCATAAAGTTTACCTATGTGGTGTCAAGTTCCATTCAAAGAATCCCAGCCTTGAGATCCTTCTCGAGTCACTCTTTTACTCAGTTGTGTATATGGCTTATATGGTTTGAACAGTCAATCTACTCTCTTGCGAATATCATCATGAAAGCTTCTCACTGCCTAGTAACATAAGAGCATACCTTAACACCTCACATGAGTGCATGTCAATCGAAATGGTCACCGTGTGCATAAAGTCTCTCTAAAAAAAATGAGATCCTCACATCCACGTCATAGGAAGATCTTGTGTCGCCATAACTTTCGTGTCCACTTGGGACATCCCGCGGTAAGTAGCTCACTTTGTCCTAGTATTGTGATTGCTCGTGGCATGGTCGTATATTGCAGTTGGGAGTTAATATAGCAGAAGCATGTCCAGCTCATAACAAATGTTTACTTTCTCTTTACATCTCCATAACATGTGTTCATTGTGTTCTTTAGTTAGTAAATTCATTGTGCTAGTTTCCCCACACTTGTTCGATAACCATGAGAGAACATATCCTTCTATGAGTCATTGTAACACTTTCTGTCTCGTAAGGACCCTTACTAGGCTCTCCGTCAAGACCAAGCAC
>NW_017670814.1:11377-27500 GCF_001879085.1 Nicotiana attenuata
GTCAGCATTGTTAGTTGTAACTTTCGTGTCCCTTAGCATATAACCTCAGAAAGTACTCTACTCAGCGCATTAATGGATTCCTGAATAACTCCAGCCTGATCTTGAACTCTGTTGTTCCTCATTATATCAGATCCATTGGGTATTGTAAGTTCAGACAAGTCAAAGATGAAGCTTCACAGTGTGATCACATATATGTTTGATAGGTAATTTTATGGTCAGTTTATGGTAGCACATCTTAGAGTAATTGTTGAAGGTAATCAAGGGTTTAGTGTGAGTGTTCGCCTAGAGATTTAGAGTTTGGAGTGTGAGCAGGTAATTCTCAAAATTTTCCCCTGTAGATGTTATGAGAATTGATAATGAAGGGTAAGTAAGCGCTCTTCCCATCAGGTCACACTAGGAGTATGATGTTTCCCCATAGTTGTTCCTCGTGAATCTGTGTTTTCATATGCCTATGTCTAAGAAGGCAGGTGGAGATAAATTGTGTATCATTCCGGTGGAAATTATTGAAGGTGAAGTTAATGGATAGTTAGCTTATGCGAGATATCTACTTGTCATCCTTAGTTTAGGGGTCGAAATTGCTCCCGTGAATGTGTTCTGGCGAAGTCTATAGATATAAGAGGCCACATTGAAGGCCAAGAGTGTTGTGGAAATAAAATATTTTCTCTTGATTGCATAGCAGTTGGTTTTGTTTTGAAAGGTACCTTCTAGGTATTATGATTTAAAAATGTGCAGTCCATGCCCAGGTATCATCGTGATAAAGTAGTATTTGTAATGCTGAGGTTCTTGTCATTGATATATACATTATGGTGCTTTGTCGAGTTGTGGATGTGTTTTTAGGATGGTTTTGGTGGTTCTCTGGCAGGTGGATAGGCCTAGTTACAAAGGAGACGCTGCCGAAATTTCTAAAAAATTTAGGAGTTAGTCAAAATTTAGGGTCTTGAGGTAGGTGAGAAAAGAGATTTATTATATTAAGCGTTTAAGTCGGACTCTACTCCTCATTCGAGGACGAATGATCCTAAGGGGGGGGAGGGGGGGGGGTGAGAATGTAAGGCCCCGAAAAATTTTGCTAAGTAACCTAGGATTTCGTGGTGCCACGTAGGCTTATTATAATATTTTTATGTGCTATTAACACGGTGTACATCAATTGGATTTGGTAAATATGTGTATAAGTCTTATGGTAAGTAATTTGGGGTCCAAGGAAAGGCCTAAGTCTAAGAAAAATTGGAAAAGTTCATAATAGGCTAAAACTCCAAATGAGCTTGCACTAGTCCATACTTTGAACGAGCATATCTAAATATGTACAAGGTTTTATGTGATGAATAACCTATCAAATGAAAGGTCTTTGAGTCTAGTTTCCAACTCTCCAAACCGTTCGTCATTTGGAGGTGTATACAGAAAGTTAAGACCATTTTACAGGGCAGGTGTCGAAGCGCAGCCTTAGCGTGGCCGCGCATATTGGGAAGTATTCTGCCTCCTTAGCACGGCCTTAGCGCGGGCGCGCTAGTAGCAGACCTCTATATACACCTAAGGACGGGAAATGAGAGGATTTAAGTCATTTCTCAAGCCTAGGGCATCCTCTCCATCCCCAATCCGACCAAGGTATCCAATCACACACCTAAGGTGAGTTTTTAAGTGTGTTTTCATGGTGATTTCACCTCTCAATCACTAGTTAAAACAGGGTTTTGATTGGATTTCATAGGATTTCTTCAAAATCTCAAGAACATCCCAAAAGTTATCTTTCAATATTTGGTCTACAAGAGGTAATCTTTTACCCGTAGACTTACATATATGGATATATTATGGGAATATGAGTATGAATTAAGTGTTGGAACTCTTGGTGTAGTGATGGGAAGCCATAAGTTCCCAATATAAATACATAATTATTGTAGAGATTGAAAGGGTGATTATTTGATATGAATTGTTGGTTGGGTATGAATGGGTGATCATACATATGTTGTTGGAAGTTATAAATTGGTTAGGAATGATGGTGGAATAAATTGTTAGTTAATGGTGATAGATGGATGAACTAATACTATGGTTAGATGAAAAGATTTATACCTACAAGGTGTTTGATAATATGCCTAAATGGCATAAGTTATGAAATTTGTTACTAATATTGGCCCCATTGAATGTTGTATTGTAGATTGAAGTTGCTTAAGTGTATTGGATCATTGTAGTATCATTAAGGGGCGAAATTGAGGTATGTATGGCTAACTTTAACTCTTGTAGAATCCCCTTGTTGTGACGAGCATACTGTATGTGTACCTTGTATGAAAATATGTGTATTGATTGTTGTCGATGCCCCCTTTTTCTCGCGAAATCGGGTTTACGACATTTGGGAAGATAACTCTATTCCCATTTGGGAATTGGGTTTTTGGAATTGAAGAGTCGCCACCTAATGATTGAGTGCATTAGGACACTAAGAAGGGTTTTTGAGTTGGAAAACCAGAGTTCGGGTAAGGGCTAGAAATTATCTCGAGGGGAAGGTGTTACGCACCCCTCAAGATCCACTAGTGTGGTTCCCGGCCATGCTATGTTGTGACTTTAATGCAACTATATACACAAAGGATTTTACACACAAGGGCTGCATATAAATATGTGACAAGTATGTGGGATCAAGGTCTAAATGATCTACAATTGGTTTAAAAGGGGGACTAAATGCAGAAAATTAATCAATATATTGAATAAACAAAGAAGAAAAATCTGGAAGAAGAGGCATAATGCAGTAAAATTGAGGAGGAGTTTTGAGTAGTGGAAAACACAGGATTTTATAGATATTAAATAAAGTTGTATAAGAAAAGGGGTCCTAGGTTTATAAATCACATGGATCATCCACACAACACCGGTAGTCAATTGTACGCGTAGTGTTATCGTGTGATCATCATCTCTATGTCTACCCTTCCCACCCCGTTAAGGTATTAAGCGCGGAATGGTCTCGTTTGCTTATTGCATGCTATTACCCGCCCCAATCCTATCAGTCCTGGAGGCTTTTAGAACTACTAATCCTAAAGGGAAGAAGCTTGGCTTTTCAGAGGTTTTAAAAGGTTAAAATACTAAGGCATCAAACAAAACACATGAAAACAGTTATGGGAACACAAAACAATTAAGGCTCAGATAAACCTCCTTTAATCACAGAAAATCATGTAGTTTAGCACGTCTTACATGTACTGATTAGGTCGAAATTATGCTTAACGTTAGGCAGGCTGGTTCATTACATATTTTCAGGCAAGAAATTCGCATTAGGCTCGCCTGGCTGCAACTTATCGAAGACCAGTGCAATTAATTAACTACATACTTGTTTGCCTACGTGATGGCCTATAGGCATGGCATCTACTGGTTTCAGGAATAAAGAAACAAACTGATTAACAAAGTTGCCAGTTTTAACAGAATGATGCGAGTTCTGTAATTAGTGCTAATCTTAAAACGAGTGATTCAGATTTGATTGATAATTCCTATAGGCATGCTTTCTAGCGTCGTTAATTTAATCACTTTTTATAGGCGTAGCGAAAGCGTAGAAATACTATAAGCATGGTATCTGAGTACTGGTAGTTTTAATCCTATAAATAGGTTTGCCTAGTGAACAATGCATGCGTGGAGTCTGGATTTCTGGTTACTTATAGGCGTGGTGTCCATATGGAGATGCAAAATTCCTATAGACATGGTATCTATATGGATGCATAAACCTATAGACATGATATCTATGTGGATGCATAAACCTATAGACATGATATCTATGTGGATGCATAAACCTATAGACATGGTATCTACGTGGATGCATAAATGTGCAAAGCTGTAGGCAAGATACATGAGTACAGAAATGTGGTAAACCCCTATGAGCATGATATCTANAGTAATAAGTTGCATCCCTCGAAATGACTGGCCCCTCGTTGACAATTTTCCAAAGCTCGGTAGATCTCTGCAACAATTATGGGCACTATGCTGAAATGTTGCCCTTCAATCCCCTCCATTATTGTCTTAGCGACCATGGCTAGTCTGGTATGGATCCTAGCCTTCTTCATGGGAAACACTATCATCCCCAAGAAACAGAACATGAAGACGAAAACCCTCATGTGGATATGCCCCAATGAGGTGAGGGTAAATTCGTCTGGATAGGTGCGGTAGGACTTCCTATGACCGTACCTCCCGTACAGGTAGTCGAAAGGAACATAGGAACCCTTCAAACAAATCAAATCTGAATTTTTCTTCAACCCCATCATTTTGAAAAAACCTTTACCCTTGCGATTTTCTGGCATGAACAAACCCGGAGTCTCCCAAGGAATACCGGCTAACCCTCCTATTTCCTCGAGCAGCAGGGTCATTTCAAGGTCCCCAAATCGGAATACCGATCTATCACTGTCCCAGAATAAGGTCGCAGCCTCTATGATTTTGTTGTCCGGTTGAATTTCCAAAAGAAGGTAAGTTTCCCAAATGCTTGCGGACGAGAGTCCGGTCACTGGAATGAAGGTCTTCCCACCATCTTAGCAACCTCGGGTGAATATTGGTTATCATGCCGAATTTGGGGACTTCGTGCCTCATTTTCTGCAAAACAAAGCGTTAGTCCCTTACCCCCACCGAACTCGACTATTTAAATCAATAATTGGCATAAACAGCATTTAGTTCTCCAAATAAATGCACAAAGTATGGTGCTGTCCGTTTGGGTCCTAGGGGAACCAAGTGGACTTTGGATAAGGCTATCCTAAAGAGTCATTATGTGGACAGCATAACTGACACGACTAGGTTTGACAGTGATGCATGAATATTTAAACAGGATAAGGTTTCTATGGGGTGCTAGACTGGTACCCTTGAGCGGACAACTCAAGAGGAAAAGGCACGGAACCGTCGACTGCACCGCTGATCGACTAGTTTTACCGCAAATACGCCTTTGCCAAAATTTAGGGGGTAATAATATTGGAACAGCGCAACCACTCATCAAGCATTGCTATGGTATTTGTTTGGCACGAGTGGAATATGATGTTGAAAAATGCAATTACAAAAATGAAACAAATTGCCTAGTATTTTCACGTTCATAATGATTACAATAATTGCTCGGAAATTACAACGGTATTGAAGAAAAACAGCAAATGAAAGCGTTAAAGAAAAAGGAAACAAAAAGACAAGTCAGTTTTGAATAAAGGCATTAAACAAAGCAATAAAAGAAAACAATAAAGTCACATATAACATGCAGTGGTAGAAGCCTAAAGAAATCCCCAGCAGAGTCTCGATGCTGTCGATGCCCCCTTTTTCTCGCGAAATCGGGTTTACGACATTTGGGAAGACAACTCTATTCCCGTTTGGGAATTGGGTTTTTGGAATTGAAGAGTTGCCACCTAATGATTGAGTGCATTAGGACACTAAGAAGGGTTTTTGAGTTGGAAAACCAGAGTTCGGGTAAGGGCTAGAAATTATCTCGAGGGGAAGGTGTTAGGCACCCCTCAAGATCCACTAGTGTGGTTCCCGGCCATGCTATGTTGTGACTTTAATGCAACTAGATACACAAAGGATTTTACACACAAGGGCTGCAAATAAATACGTGACAAGTATGTGGGATCAAGGTCTAAATGATCTACAATTGGTCTAAAAGGGGGACTAAACGCAGAAAATTAATCAATATATTGAATAAACAAAGAAGAAAAATCTGGAAGAAGAGGCATAATGCAGTAAGATTGAGGAGGAGTTTTGAGTAGTGGAAAAGACAGGATTTTATAGATATTAAACAAAGTTGTATAAGAAAAGGGGTCATAGGTTTATAAATCACATGGATCATCCACACAACATCGGTAGTCAATTGTACGCGTAGTGTTATCGTGTGATCATCATCTCCATGTCTACCCTTCCCACCCCGTTAATGTATTAAGCGCGGAATGGTCTCGTTTGCTTATTGCATGCTATTACCCGCCCCAATCCTATCAGTCCTGGAGGCTTTTAGGACTACTAATCCTAATGGGAAGAAGCTTGACTTTTCAGAGGTTTAAAAAGGTTACAATACTAAGGCGTCAAACAAAACACATGAAAACAGTTATGGGAACACAAAACAACTAAGGCTCAGATAAAACTCCTTTAATCACAGAAAATCATGTAATTTAGCACGTCTTACATGTACTGATTAGGTCGAAATTATGCTTAACGTTCGGAAGGCTGGTTCATTACATATTTTCAGGCAAGAAGTTCGCATTAGGCTCGCCTGGCTGCAACTTATCGAAGACCAGTGCAATTAATTAACTACATACTTGTTTGCCTATGGGATGGCCTATAGGCATGGCATCTACTGGTTTCAGGAATAAAGAAACAAACTGATTAAGAAAGTTTCCAGTTTTAACAAAATGATGCGAGCTCTGTAATTAGTGTTAATCTAAAAACGGGTGATTCAGATTAGATTGATAATTCCTATAGGCATGCTTTCTAGCATCGTTAATTTAAAACACTTTTATAGGCGTAGCGAAAGCACAGAAATAATATAAGCATGGTATCTGAGTACTGTTAGTTTTAATCCTATAAATAGGTTTGCCTAGTGAACAATGCATGCGTGCAGTTTGGATTTCTGGTTACTTATAGGCGTGGTATCCATGTGGAGATGCAAAATTCCTATAGATATGGTATCTATATGGATGCATAAACCTATAGACATGATATCTACGTGGATGCATAAACCTATAGACATGCTATCTATGTGGATGCATAAACCTATAGACGGTATCTACGTGGATGCATAAATGTGCAAAGCTGTAGGCAAGATACATGAGTACAGAAATGTGGTAATTCCCTATGAGCATGATATCTACCCCTTTGCATGCATGGTTACCCTTCCCTTTTCACTAATCACCCCAGAGGTTATTACAAGATTTTATTACAGACCAAGATGAATCAAAACTAGAAATAAAATTACAATCAGAACTCTTAAGCTGCATCCAAGGAGCCTAATTCAAACCCAAGGTCTAACAATATGATATGAGCCAACTGCCAGGATCAGGTTCCAAAGCCTTTCTCTTATCTGGGATGTGTCAAAGTTCCAAGGAATCTCAAGAATTCCAAGCAATTCTCACACCCAGATATCAGAACTGAATGAAAGTGCAGTGCGGAAGGGCCAGCCCTCCAATGTCCAAGTTCAGAGGGAGCTCAAGGTCCCAAGGCAAGGCTCATTGGAGGGGGGCAGAACTTAGAGTCTAGGAACAAGTGTAAGTGCTGTAGAGGGATATAAGGGATACCAAGGCAAGTTGGTGGTCATGCCCAGCAACATAAATTGCTGGCACACCCCTGACCAGCCCACTAGCCAAACATTGGAGAGTTAGGACCTATTGAAGGTCAGGTTCAACTCTGGACAACAATTTGGATACTGCCAGGCCAAACCTTAACTCAAACACACATAAGGGAATAGGGATGGGAAACTGAAAGAGCTTAGGACCCGAAGGGTCCAGTTTACATCCATGGACAATAACTTTGTATATTGCCATGTTTTCTAAACTATAGCTCAACACATAGGGGGACATGGGGAATGGGATTCATTGCAAGACATAAGCAAGATATAAGCACATTACACAAAGGTTAAATTCTACAGGCAGTAAAGTAAGCATGGACAGGAGAATTGGTAAGTAAACACATTAGAGTTGATGCTGGAATTAAAACTAGGACATACCAGTTTCAGAAAGAGACAAGCAAAAGAAAGCGGAAGTCTTCAAGCAAAGCCACAATCAGAGAAAAATACTTTATGCTTGTGAGTTCAGAGAACTCGAGTGTTTGTGAAAATTCTAAGTGTATTTGAGAGTATTCAGTGAAAGTAATCAGAATTGATCGTGTGTTTGAAAGTGTAGAAGGGCATCCCCTTTTATAGTGTAGAGAAACAAGTAAGAAAGGTAAGAAAACCTTTTAAAAATCAGTCACAAATATTCTCCCTTCAGTCAAGGGATTTATTTACAAACGGGAGAATGTAATTAAGGAAAGGGAATTTCAGTAAAAATCTTTCACAGCAACATAAGAGGGGAAAATACATAAGGTTTATTTAAGGAAAGAATTCAACAGTACTTGATTTGTAGAGAAAAGGAAAGGGAATCAATCAGACAACTAATAAAAATCAAAGTAAACAGGTTTGATTCGAATGAACCCAGTCAGGAATAGGTAGAGGAGGGCTCAAACAAAGAAAATCAATAGCAATCAGTCGAGACCCCATCAAAGGAGTCCAAAATCAATCAAGTAGTTGTCAAGGCCTTTTGAAAGAGGAGTTTCTCATATATAAAGCAAACAAATCAAACAGAAAGTCTAACATTGCAAGGTTTAGGATCATAAAACAAAAGAATACGAGTTCAGTCATAGATTCATTGTGCGTCTGAAGGTCCAGGGCCCCAAAGTGAAACCCTAATCCAGTTTATCAAAGAAACCCCCAAATTCTAGGGTTTCAAATCGAATCAAACACAGAAACGAGAAGGCAAGTGAACAGACTCAAGGAGTCTAATGAGAAACAAACAGACCATAATAGTAGGTTTGAAACAATCAGAGAAAGAAAATCGATTTGAGAGCATAAAAGGACACGTTTTAGAAACTCGGAACTTAGAAAAGTCCAGAATAGACGAAACATGCTTAACAAGAACACAAACAGAGTTCAGAAAAAGCAACAGTCAAGAAACTCAGTAGTAAACACACATGGTAGAAGAGTGATTAAAATTTAACACAGATTAATCATGTGAGCACACATATAAAAGAAAAGAAGGACAATACATGCGTAATAGAGAAGGAAAACATACGAGCATAATACAGACAAACATCTAAAAGAAAAGAACAGCAAGAATCAAAAGACTTTCAGAAACCCTAATTTGAAATCAAACGATTTTTGAAAAGGAAATTTGGGGAAAACACTCAAAACGTCAAGAAGAACATAGACATAGCACATATCTAAACAAATAAAGGTGAAAGAACCTCGAATGGCTTAGGGTTTCAGAGAAACCCTAGAAGCGAGAAAGGCTTGGAAGAACAAGATCAGATCCTGAGTCGAAACGGTCAAGAATCAAGCTTCCAGTGCTTGAACATGCCGGAGCGTGGCGGGAGAACCCTGGATCTACAGATCTGAGACAGATCTGGGAGAGGACCATCAAGTTCAAGCTTCCAAACTTCGAGTAGCTCAGGCTTAGGGGTGAGAGAGGGTGAGTACAGGCCATCTATCGCAGGAGATGCCATGGATTTCGGTGGGAATGAGGTGAGATAAGGCGGGAGGTGATTAGGGTTTAGGAGAGGTTAGAGAGCGTTTCATAGAAGAGGGGTTTCAAGGGCGGCGCCTTTGTGCAAATGACCTAGGGTTAGAGGGGTTAGGTGATTAAAAAAGGAAAGGAAGGATATTGGTCGTTGATCAAAATGATCAACGGCTCAGATTTAAAAGAAAACCGGGCGGGTTTAGCAATTGGGTCGTGGGTTGGGTATTTTTAGGAATTGGGTCGTTTAATTTGGGGCGGAATTGGGTCGAATTGGGGGCTAAAATTGAAAGGGAGAAGGGCTGTTATTGAAATAACAATAGGCTAAGTGTTAAATAGCCAAATTTTCCATTTTTTATTTTATAAAAAATAGTAATAATAATTTTAAAAGCAAATTAAAAATACTGAGCAAACAAATACTATATAAATGTTAATTTAAAAATACTGGAAATAATTTTATAATTATAAAATGCTATTAATCGTAAAATAGGCTATAATTGCAATTACATGCAATTTAGCTTTAAAAATACCAAATAAATTTGTAAAAATTTACAAAAATCACCTTAATTATACTTTGGTGTAAATATGAGAATGAAATAAGTTATTCACCAAAAATGATTATTTTGGGAATAATTATTGGTTTAGAAAAATCATTAAAAATACCAAAACTCTTGGGTGTGCTTATATATGCACATACATGCTATTTTGGAAGTATTTTGGGTACAAAAAATACCTAGGGAAAAATTGGGTATCAACAGCTGCCCCTCTTTACCCGAGGAGGATGAAAGAGTTGTCGGGTAAAGATAAGATGGCCAATTTTGACCGGAAACGGCGATTTGAAAAGAATTTTGACCGAGCTCTGGCTCTTGAGCTGCCTATATATCCCTGGTTTTAAAGGAATCAGGCTATATGTAGTTCGGGGTCCATCGGCGGAATATGCCAATAGAGTTTCGAAAAGGACGGACGCGATATTTAGGTTGTAGGTGAAATCTGATAGGCTGCGGGAACTAGAGCAAGATTGCTCCTGTTGAGATGGCCGTTGCTAGCCGGCGTACCTGCAAGTGAGAAATACGACGTATAATGTGCGTAAATTTAAACGTGATGCAAGTTTCCTTTGGACCATGAATGTTGTCTTTGGACGGTTAAGATGACGTCCTCAGACCATGACGTCCTGGGCCATGAAGCGCATAATAAAGGATTCGCAGGCTATGAAATGATGTTCTTGGGCTATGATGACGGTGCCTCCAAACCATGATGCCTTTGAATAATGGTGTGCAGAATATAAAGCGGGGTCCTCGGGCCATGGCATGGTGTTCTCGGGCTATGAAGATGGTGCCTCCGAACAATGACGCCTTTGGACAATTTGGCGATATTTCAGCCCATGAAATGCAGGATCTGGCGATATTTCAGCCCATGAAATGCAGAATTTGGCGATATTTCAGCCGATGTAAGGGAGAAATATAAATGGCGATATTTCAGCCGATGTAAGGCATAAATATAAATGGCGCTATTTCAGCCGACAAGGATTAAAATAAAGTTGGCGATATTTCAGCCGACAAGGATTAAAATAAAGTTGGCGATATTTCAGCCGATAATGATTAAATATAAACTGGCGATCTTTCAGCCGATGTAGAGATTTAAATGCAGTTGGCGATATTTCAGCCATGCAAAGCTTTGAATAAAGTTGGCGATATTTCAGCCATGCAGAGATTTAAATAAAGTCGGCGCTATTTCAGCCATGCAGGATTTAAATAAAATCGGCGATATTTCAGCCATGCAGGATTTAAATAAAATTGGCGATATTTCAACCAACAGGTGGAGACAATGCTTAGTCTCGGAAGGCAGAAAGGTAGCCTTATGCAATGCAAGAAAAATGCAGGATGGAGGTACAGCTTAACCTCGGAAGGCAGAAAGGTAGCCTTATGCAATGCAGAGAATGCAGATGGAGATAGTGCTTAGTCTCGGAAGGCAGAAAAGTAGCCTTATGCAATGCAAGAGAATACAGATGGAGACAATGCTTAGTCTCGAAAGGCAGAAAAGTAGCCTTATGCAATGCAAGAATGCAGATGGAGACAATGCTTAGTCTCGGAAGGCAGAAAGGTAGCCTTATGCAATGCAAGAAAAATGTAGATGGAGACAATGCTTAGTCTCGGAAGGCAGAAAGGTAGCCCTATGCAATGCAAGGAAATGCAGGATGGAGACAGAGCTTAGTATCGGAAGGCAGAAAAAGTAGCCTTTGCAGTGCAAGAAAATAGAGGTGAAGAGTGACAAAATTTCTTAGCTGAGAGACGATAGCTTCTAGTTGATTGTCATTGTGGCGGCCGGGGATGTTGCGTGCGAGTAGCACTTGAGAATAGGTGATGATTCTGGGAGTTGTACTCCTGAAAAGTATGAGTTTGTAACCGTATCCGATGATTCTATGTCTTGCGGTACCTGCATTCAAAGAAAGATTGTGAGTTTTGTCAAGGGGGAAGGTTAGTTCGTCTTCCCGCGGACTGCGCTCGTCNAGTAAATTGGTTTAGAAAAATCATTAAAAATACCAAAACTCTTGGGTGTGCTTATATATGCACATACATGCTATTTTGGAAGTATTTTGGGTACAAAAAATACCTAGGAAAAAATTGGGTATCAACAATTGTCTTAGTTGATTTCCACACCACCAAGTTATATGTGATTGTGAGAAGTGATTTTATGTGCCTACCTTATTATGTGCAAAGTTTGTAAATGCTTGAGGATGCCGACATGGAAGTATGTGTTAACGAATGAAAGAATGTTAATGTGTCCAAATGTGGGAATGTGTATAATGGCTAAAAAAAATGCTGCGTGGTAAGTAATGAAAGAGGGTATTGTGAAATGACGTAAATAAGTTGGAGGATTACGACAACACCTTGTACATGAATTACTGCTTGGTGACAGTTATGGTGCCTTGGGCCCAAATGTATGAATTTTTGATATGAACTTGTGTTTCCTTGAAATGATGGTTCTTGTGATGTATTGTTTATGGTTGTGATTGTCCGGTAGAATCGGGTTGCGCGCCGCAACACAAAATGATAAATTGTGGGTTGGGGTGATAAGGGTGGCCGAGGTAATAAGGGTGGCCGGGCCGAGGTAATAAGGATGGAACGTGATCATTATCACTATCGAAATGAAAGTGTGTGAAATCATTGATATGGTTAAATGATGTTGAAAGGGGAAAAGGAGAGATTGTGAAACTTGTTTGGCCTTGGTTGTTCCTTTCATGTGCATTGATTGTTGATTCTATTACTGTTCGTTATCCGTGTATTGATTGATTTTACTTGGGATAAAGTTTGTTCATACATACTAGTACAATTCAAATGTACTAACGTCCCTTTTGCCGGGGGCTCTACATTCTTGTTATGATTGTAGGTGGTTCTATAGCAGGTAATCCAGTCCACCGACAGTAGCACCTCCTCCACTTTTTGTCAGTTGTATTGGTGAGCCGCTTTCCTCTCGGGGCCCTACGTGGCTCATGCCGCTTTTCTTCCCGGAGTCATATTTTGGTATTTGTGTAAGGTATAGCCGGAGCCTTGTGGCCGGCATTTCCATATTATTCTTCAGTTGTATTTAGAGGCTCCGTAGACAGGTTGTGGGTAGTGTCGGGTATTGGAATTTAAAATAGAAATATTGATGTTTGGCAATGATGTATAAAACTTGTAATACCTTTAAAATGGTGAATGAAGTTGCTAATGAAAATGGAATGGAAATCGTTAATGATATGTTTATAGAATTTGATTAATGGAGTCCATCTCCTATTTATTCATGAATTAGTTTGGGTAGAATGAGACCTAATAGGCTTGCTCGGTCGGGTTTACTCGGTTGAGCGCCGGTCGCGCAAAGGAATCCGGGAGTACGAAAGCGAACACCGCGAGATACAAGAGTCCAACCAGAAGCTAATTGAGGAATGGAAGGACATGGCTGTCAGTGCCAACAAGAAACTGGGATACTTGGAGCGAGGCATAGTGGAGTTGGAGAGAAGGTTTCTCAAAAGGGTCGAAGGCTGCCAAAATGCTGAAGGGACCGAAGGCGGATATCTAGCCAGGGCCTACCTGTTGCTGGGACTTCGCAAGTTAGGAAAGCTGTTCGATGGAGCCAAGGATGCCAAATCTGGGGAAGGTCCTTCTGGGACCAAGTAGATAGGAGTTTATCTTTTTCGCTTTAAAATGTAATAAGGCCAATGGCCATTAGTGATATTTCATTTCCTGATTATTTAGTGTCAATTTGGGATTCGTCTTATTTTTATCAATAAAATGAGGCATTTAGCATCCTAAGTTCTCCAAATCAATTTGTCGCTAGGCCCGCCTTAGGCATAAAGAGGTCCCCAAATTAGGGCGCTCTTTATATTCCCACACTATGTGTTTAAATACTGCAATACTTTTTATGGCCCTCACTAACTTGGTTACCTTTTTGTTTTATTTTTGTTTTGTTATTCCCCTCCCCAAAGGTTAGTTTGTGCACTTTGGCAACATCATCCTATTCCACGAGATCCAGGGGCCCTCCACCCACTCCTCCTCTTAGTCCTGTCAAAAACAAGAACGAAGGCAAGATGGAAGATTTGAACAACGTCAGAAAGGAGAATTCAACTGAACGGGTAGAGGCCACTAATGGCCATGGTACTCAGGTTCCTAAGGAAAATGTATCCCAACTTGAACAGAAATTGCTGAAATTCCAGGAAGAGCTCGATCAGGTTCGGAACCTGGCGAGCCTGTCATTTTTCCTCAGCACACCAGATATCACCTTTCCCAATACTCAAAACCCTACACCGCCTCAAAACATCCCAAAGCAACAGAATCATCCCTCTCCTCACACTATTCGACCAAAGACCCAATGCAACACCTGCCATACCCCAAACAACACTCCACTACTCATCCCAGAACTCCAAAACTCCACAAATGACCACTTTCACACCCACCATACCCCCATCTACGTGGAGACCACGCCACACTCCACCCAACCTATCTGAAGCGCACCCGAGTCTGATGAAAAAAACTTGCTCATCAGGAACCTGGCTGAGGAGCTTAAGAAATTGACTAGCCGGATTCAAGGTGTTGAAGGAAGCAAGGGAATTGAGGGGTTGAACTATAAAGATCTTTGCATACAACCCGATGTCGAATTGCCCGAGTGGTACAAACCTCCGAAGTTCGAATTGTTTGATGGTACAGGGGATCCAAGGGTCCATTTGAGGACATACTGTGACAAGCTGGTTGGAGTAGGGAAAGACGAGAGAATCCATATGAAGCTGTTCATGAGGAGTCTGAAAGGAGATGCGCTGTCCTGGTACATCAGTCAAGATCCAAAGAAGTGGTCAAGCTGGGTAGGCGTGGCGTCCGACTTTATGGACAGGTTCAGGTTTAACACAGAAAATGCACTGAATGTGTTCTATATTCAGAATCTGAAGAAGAAGCCTACAGAAACATTTTGCGAGTATGCTACTCGCTGGAGGTCCGAAGCTGCTAAGGTCAGACCTGCCTTAGAGGAGGAACAGATGAACAAATTCTTTGTCCGGGCTCAGGACCTGCGGTATTATGAATGACTAATGATGATCGAGAGCCACAAATTCTCCGACATTATCAAACTGGGTGAAAGGATTGAAGAGGGTATCAAAAGCGGTATGGTTACAAATTTCGAAGCCTTGCAAGCTACGAATAAGGCCTTGCAGTCCGGTGGTGTGTCCAAGAAAAGGGACGTAGGGGCCGTGATGGTTGCACAAAGGACCAAATCTCCTATCAAATACCAGACTTACCCAACACCTCCACTCACACATCAGCCAACTACAAATTACCAAGCACCCTCACCCTCCTATCAAGCTCCACCACCCACTTATCAATCACCTCCACCTCCCACATATCAGCCTACTTCGCCCAGATATTCCCAACCCGTACACGTCTACCAAACATAAAATGCTCAACCATTCCACTATCAATCACCTCCTGCATGCCAAAACTTCCGTAGCCCCGACCTAATTTTGATCACAGACCTCCAAAACAATATACAGCCATTGCTAAACCCATTGACCAGTTGTACGAGAGACTCAAAGCTACTGGTTATGTCACCCACATCCCTGCTGCAACCCCTGAGAACCCTTCTCAGTGGGTTAACCTGAACAAATCCTGTGCATACCACTCCGGCATGAAAGGGCACACCATCGATGAATGCTGTTCCTCGAAAGACAAGATCCAGACTTTAATTGATAACAAGATTATTATGGCAAAGGAACCCGCTCCGAATGTCCGCAATAACCCTCTGCCAGACCATAAGGGTGGAGGCATTCACATGATTGAAATAGAGGATGATTGGGATCCCGAGGGATCAATAGGTTTGATCGCAGAAGTGATGACCCAAAGAAGCCAATAGTTACTCTCAACCCCATCATAGTCCAGATCCAACCGTCTGAGGTCACTGAAGTAAATATGTCTGTACCACTTGAATTTGAAGCAACATCGTCTGCAAAGACACCAGCGCCAATTGAGGTCAAATTTGTGTCTTCGATAAGTGCACCCACACTGTTTGAAGTTGCAGTTTTACCACCCAAGGCACATGCTCCGTTTAGAGTAAGGATAGCCACGCCGATCCCAGTGGCGATTTCCACCATGCCGTCATTCCACACTAAAGCTATACCTTGGGATTATACAACCGAGGCTAGGAGGAAAGGCAAAGTCAGGTTCGAAGAGACTGTTGCAGCCCAGGGTATGACAAGAACTGGTAGAGTCTATACCCTCGAACATCTAGCCGAGTCAAGCAAGCAGACCTCCAATTGGCCACCCATCATTAAGACAGGTCCGGACAATCTTTGGAGAAAGATACAGGCCAAGGAATACTCAGTCATCGACCAGTTGAACAAAATACCAGCGCAAATCTCCATTCTTGCTTTGCTTCAAAATTCTGAGGCACACAAGAATGCTCTGCTGAAGGTGCTGAGTGAGCATACGTCC
>NW_017670814.1:52420-75374 GCF_001879085.1 Nicotiana attenuata
TTAATATTTCCAAAGGGATTATCTAACCCTAGGACTCGCCCATTAACTCCGAATTAATTTTGGAAAAGATAATTTGGGGTTGGGAAAGATTAATTAACAAGAACATGAGGCGTTAACCCTCATTTTATATATTCTACCTAGGGATAGGATTGAACTACTTGTAGCCATATCCGGGAGTGCTTAATCTCTTAATTGTTTTAGGGATAATTCAATTAGAAAGTCTTGTTAGTCTTCGGAAGAAGCTAATTACGAATTATTACCCGTGGCTAATTAACATAAACTCGCTCATATTTGTAAAATCATGAAATACATTGGATTGTTACTTGAGTGTAATTCCCGATGCAACCATACATTGGATTGTTACTTGAGGGGTGCCTAACACCTTCCCCTTAGGATAATTTCAAGCCCTTACCCTATCTCTGGTTATCAAACAAACTTAGAATTGAACCTTATAGGTGTCCTAATGCACCTTAAACCATTAGGTGGTGACTCTTCAATTGCGAACCCCTTTCCCAAAAGGAAAGAGTTGTCCCAACCAAATGTCACCAACCCGATTTTCCGATGCAAAGAGGGAAAAAGGGGGCGCGACATAACCATGGAGAAGCAATAACACAATATACCACAGCCTGGAAAGAATAGAACCAGGGCGCAATCAACCATTCAACACCCCAATAACCATCTCGCTCGAATTTCGCTGCAAGGCCCAAACAGAATTGCATCATGTGTGCACATAACAATTAAATCACAACCCCTCGTAGCATAGAAGAGTAACTCATAGAATATATCCGAACACTAACAAGCTCAAATCTAACCGAATGCCACACCCCTCATCACAAACAGTTCTGAGTCAACAAATCCGACCCAGTAGAACACACATCCTCATTGGGCCTACCAATGGGCCCCCAAATTAACTCTGGTAACCCCAAATGGATAAATAGCCCTCCAAAAGTCCGCAATGATCTAACCATAGCACGCACTACCATCTAGCTAACTTTGGACACATCTTCAGAGTCCGCAACCCCGAAACAATCTGCTTCTGAGAACTCCCAGTCTTAAAATCCATTGAACACATGAATCACCATAGCCGATCCCAACTCCACCACTCGAATGACTAATACATCTCTCATACATAATCATTTCCACGAGAAATACTTCAATAATTCTTCGATGCCACATAGAAAATTTGAACATCAGCAGTCAATCAACCAGACGAGTACCGCAATACAAATGAAACATCCGTAAGTCAAAACACAGTGCGCCTTCTGAAATGTGCACCCTTCTCAAGCAATACCTAGTAGTAATAGCATTTATCTAATCACCTGAAACCGTCCATGTTGCCTAAGAATTCATGACCTTCCCTTCAAAACTGAACTACCACCTTGTACATGCAAATCTCAATCTACAGGATGCATCGCATCTATCATGCCATCATATGAAAAGTAGGAGAATCTCATAATCAACTCTGAGTCACAAGTAGAATACATACTCGATCAGTTAGAAACCTTCCATTGATCCCATCTAGGAGAAAATCATAACATGCCACATACCCCTCATACTTGTAGATAAATCCATCTCAAGTTATGGCAGAAATCGTTGAGAGCACTTTGAAACCCATTTGCACATAACCAAGCCATTAGAATTGAATCCCTCTAACTCAACCAAGCCACGCAGGTTGCCAATACTAAGAGTATTGCCACAAAACACCTGTTGAGACTCACCAAATCATAAGTACCAAAAAAAATTGATCATACCTATTACCGTGCTGATCCAACCTACTACAAAGTTGTCCTATTTCTCCGAATTCCTTCTGAATTACCCTCAAGTTGACACTTTTCCTTGCAAGAACACCACGATCCTTACCTAAATCTCACCATAAGAGATCCTAGCATAAAACCACACCGCCCTAAGGCCCATAAGACGTTGTATTCCCTCTTAAGTACCCCAATGTACCATAGCCGAGACAGCCACACTGAAGAGACCTTATATGAATTTAAAATTGTTCCTTTTACCTTTCTAATACTAAAATGTAGAATCCATAGAGATACAGATTTACCGCTAGTCCCGATACCATCTGATGCTAATATCATATCTTCGCCATTTACAAATTCGAAATTTACTCAAATACCACATATGAATCTTGAACCCATTAGAACCTTCTCGGGAGTCATCCACTCTATTCAGATCTTATATACATCACCAAAATGAGCCGAATGACATGTGCTATGTTAGCACACCAATGCCCCAAAGAAGTAATCCACACCTCTAAGCAACCGAGTGAATCTATTTTCTTAGTGCATTACATCCATCACGCATAACAAACTCAAATCATTCCAAGACTTTGATATATCCATAAGATATAATACACCATGCATCAAGAATTTCCTTGTCTATGCCATTCTCAAAACCAGCCTCTGCAAGTCATAACCGATCTCACGTATGCCTCATACCGAAACCAATAAAACACATAACCATGCAATCAAATTACCGATGGTAGACTCTCCCACTTGGCTGAAAGCCAGAGAATAAAACATTTGATAAGTCACAATATCCATACTCTATTATTGCCATAATCTCGCAGTGGGATTCAACTAAACCCTTCATAAGCTCATGTAACACAAACCATGTAATACCTCCAATCATCTACTAAGCTCGCATTTATCCTCGTGGCGGTCATGTCAACTTTCTCAACTAATCCAAACTCAAATCGCAACACCTATAATCCACTAGTAGAAAAGAAACCCTCCACACAACATCATAAGGATCACACATCCGTAGATTACCCCGCAAGTGATAACCCACTGCTTAGCCTCAAACTGACATATCTCTATACCCTTTCAAATCCACAATTACTACGCAGTCACTTAATCTTCCTGAGTCTAAACTCATCAACAAGAAATGAAAATCTACTTCGTTCCACAAGTGAAATAACACGAAAGAATCTCTCAAAAACCTTCATAACTCAAGACTGTATGACACATCCACATAAATGGAGCATCTAATAGTCCTTTTCACATCTCAAGAAAACTCTTCCCATCACATTCAAACCAACTGAACACATCCTGTAGTCACATCCTACTCATCATATAGCCATCCAACCACTCACCGCGCCACCGATTCTACTCATAGGGGCACCACCAGATATAGAAGTCCAAAAGCACATACTCACTCAACTTAAATCACTATGCTCGAGCTGCAGATAAAACCCGGCCTCAAGTCCTCCAGAATGGCCCATTACCAAAACACATCTCGTACTTCATCCATGGGACCACAAGCCGTCCATGCACAGCTGATATCGAGCGCTCACATAAGCATACAAGTGAATGGAAGGGATTTAAAGAGATACACTTCAAGTTGAATCAATGACGTACGATAAGGAAAGAAAGATGGAAAGTTTATCTTAGATGCCCTGTAGCCTCTCGAAGATAGATATGAACGTCATCATACCGATCCGCAAGACTCTACTAGATATTTGCTCATGTCTCGTAGAACTTGTGAACCTAGACCTCTGATACCAACTTATCACGACCCAAAATCCAACTAGTCGTGATGACACCTAGCCCAACCCGCTAGGTAAGCCAATTAACAGTAAACCACAATATAATGATAATGATAAGAGTCAAGAATAAAATAACAAAATTTTATAGAACCCCCAAGTACTGGTAGTACAAATGATGAGCTTCTAAGACTTAGAGTTTACAAAGCTAGTATGAAATAAATACATCATCTGTTCGAAACATACATAAACAAATTTATAAATCTAAAGCTACCAAGAAAAAGAGGCTGCTATAACCGAAACACAGGTAATGCCAGCTCCCTCCATACGTAACAACATTATCTCCAAAATCTGCACACAAGGTGCAGAAGTGTAGTATTAGTACAACCAACCCCATGTACTCAATAAGTAACAAACCTATCCTTAGGTTGAAAGCAGGGACGAGCTTGGACAACGGTCAGAGTCCAACACCAACAACCAAGAACAACTCGTAACAATATAATGAAAATAGTACAAGTAATACTCAAAGATATGAAGCTCAACTCGTTCATCGTTACGGAAAATAGGCATGTTTTTCAGGTATAAGTGTAAAACCCAAATCTTTCACCGAAGCCACTAAAATGTGAGTATGTTAGAAAAACTGTGATTTTTCCCAAAAACTTTCAATAACAGATAAGATGCTCCATTATCGGATAGCATGAGGAAAGTACATATCTATGCCTACATGTCAATGTGTATGAGAAGTCACAATGTCACAATACCGTATAGCATGAGGAAATGCATCTCTATGCCTATATGACAAGTATGCATATCAAATGTAATGCACCAGAGTGATAAACTCATGTGCTCATGCTCTCGAAGTATTCAACCTCACTCAGCACGCTCAATCAATCAGCACCTCCCAATCACTCAACACTCCCAATCACTCAGTACCTCCAAATCACTCGGCACTCTCACTCACTCGGCACTCGCACTCATTGGTACTCGAGCTCACTACTGCTATGTCAGACTCCGGAGGGGCAGATCCTCCCTAAGAGATAATATAAGCCAATCGTAGCATGTTGTGGCGTGCAGCCCAATCCCATCATGGATGAATAAAGCCTGTTGCGGCATGCAGCCTGATCCCATAAATATCACTCACAATCAGGACCTCAGCCTCACTCAGTCATCAATCTTTCCAGTCTCTCGGGCTCACAAATCTCATGCCAATCAGCCCAAACAATGATAACATGATATTACAACGAATGATAATTGAGACTGAGATATAATATGCAGATGAATGAATATGGCTGAGTATGTAATTACAATTTAAGCAAATAACTCAACGACAGAAATGACCGCAGTGGGTCCCAGCAGAATAAGCATATGGCCTAAACATAATTTCTAAAATGGATCACAACTCAATTACTCTAACACGTAGATATTTTATGGATAGAAACAAGATAGATAACTACACAGTACCACAGAATCAACTGAGTCATAATTCACATGGTGCACGCCCACACGTTCGTCACCTAGCGTGTGTGTTGCCTCAACACCAAACACATAACACGTTTATTCAGGTTTAATACCCTCAACGTGAAGTTTAGAAGTGTTACTTACCTTGAACAAGCTGTATCCAATATTGAGCAAACCAAACAACACTCTAGAAATGCCATCTCGCACGTACCGACCTCCGAACGGATCAAAACTAGCCAAAAGCAACTCAAGAACATCAAATAATGCCAAAGGAAAAAAACCCAATCGATAAAGGTCAAATCTTTAATCAAAATACCAAAGTCAACCAAAAAGTTAAACCTGGGGCTGCACCTCAGAATTTGATGAAACTCATAAAATCCGACAACCCATTCAATTACGAGTCAATCCATATATGTTTCACTCAAATCTGACTCCGAACAATGTTCAAAACTCAAAAAATTCACTTTATGAAATTTTAGACAAAACACCCTAACTTTTACTTTGAAATCATCAATCAAATGCCAAAAATGAAAATGGACTCATGAAATATAACCAAAACCGATTATGGAACACTTACCCCAATCCATGTGGTGAAAATCGCCTCCAAAATTGCCCAAATCTGAGCTCCCCAACTCAAAATATGATCAAACGAATAAACCCTCGATATTATATGATTCTGCCCAGTTGTTCTACCTCGTTTCTTGTGACAAACAATCCCGAAACTCGTTTTTGATGCCTTCAATGGACCTCATGAAATTCCAGTCGAGTTAGACTTTTGAATCTCTCCATTTGAGCTTATAATGAAGGAGATATGTTGGTTTTAATATTTGGAAATAGTGCAAATTTTTAAATACGAATTCAGTGGCAATTTTGTAAGTGCAACCTAATTCTTAGTGAAATGACCATAAATTTCTCATACGATGTCGAAACTTAATGATTCCAGTTGTTATGGTTCCAAAATTATGATACGGATATAATGGTTTAGTCAAAACACGAATTAGAGGCCGTTTGCTCAATGTGATAACCTTTATGCTCAAATCGACATTGAAATCAAAAACAATCACCATACCATCCATACTTATCTAAAGCTCATCGGAATTCAACCACTTTGTGGACATGTCCATAATCATCATCTTACAAACTTATTGGAATAATTAAAACCCGATTCTGAGTCCATTTACCCAAAAGTCAAACATTGGTGAACTTTTCCAACTTAAAGCTTCTAAAACGAGAATCATTCTTCCAAATCAATCCCAAACCGCTCGAAAACCAAAACCAACCATACATGCAAGTCATAATATATAATATGAAGCAACTCAAAGCGTCAAACTACCGAATGGAACGTTAAAGCTCAAAACAACCGATCGGGTCGTTACAAAGGCATTATTTGATGTTTTTGAGTTGCTTTTGGCTAGTTTCGGGGCCGTTCGGAGGTTGATTCATGCGGGATGGCATGTCTAGAGTATTATTTGGCTTGTTCAGTATTTGATTTGGTTGCTTGAGGTATGTATCTTACCAAAACTTGGTTGAGGCACTAGTTGCCTGAGTTATTTGTGATAGCTATATGCTATGGGTGCGCATATGTGTGGGATTTGAGCCCATGTGCGAGAATCGAGGTATTTGGTTCAGTTACTGAGATTATGATGTGGGCCTTAGAGTCGTGCTATGATTTCTATTGGATCGGGTTGCGCGCCACCGCGTATTGATATGTGGTTATTGCATTTCATTTTTACTTCAATTTTCTTGGTTGTTTACCTGTTTTTCTTGCATATCTTCCTTATATGCTAAATTGTTGACTGAGCACAATACGTTAAGAAAATTGAGAGCACCAAGTATCTGTGATATTTGGTCATATTTTTGTTCTATACTTGTTTAAATTTATGAACTTGTACGTGTGATTGGCGAGTATCCTTTATAGTTCTTACTTCTATTACCCCGTCGAGGTTAGTTACGATACTTATGGAGTATATGGGGTCAGTTGTACTCATAATGCACTTCTACACTTTGTGTGCAGATCTTGGAGTTAAGATGATGTGGATGACGGGATCTAGCACTGAAGATGTACCTGCCTTCAGGATATAGCTACCACTTGTCCTTGGTAGTTTTAGATTCGAATTATGTTTTTGTACATTCCAAATAGATGTTGTATTTATTTCATACCAGCTTTGTAATCTAAGTCTTAGTGGCTCCTGACTTGTGCTACCGGCCCTTGGGTTATTGTAATAAAATTTAGTTAATTCAATATTGATTTCTTAATATTCTCATTTGAATTGTATTGACTGTTAGTTGGCTCGCCTAGCAGGTTAGGTTAGGTTCCATCACGACTAGATGGATTTTGGGTCGTGACAAGTTGGTATAAGATCTCTCGGTTCATAAGTTCTACAAGTCATGAGCAAGTGTCTAGTAGAGTCTGTGGATCGGTATGATGACGTCCATACCTATCTTCGAGAGGCTGCAGGGCATGTAGTAAAAATTTCCCATTTTTCTTTCATTATCGTGCGACATTGATTGAGCTTGAAATGTATCTCTTGAATTCCTTCCACTCATTCATATGTATGATTGAGCATTAGGTGTCAGATTTGCATCGACGACTTGTGATTACACGGATGAGGTGCGGATGAGCTTCCACTCTTGTATTCTCTGTGTTGTGGAGATAGGCCAGTCTGGAGTACTTGAGGTTGGGTTTTTGAGGCGCGGTGGTTTCAGTTGTGTGAGTATGTTCTTTTGGACTTATATGTCTGGTAGTGTCCCTAGGAGTGGGATTGATGGCTCAATGAGTGGTTGGATGACTATATGATGAGTATTGTGTGTGACTGGGAACTATGCTTAGATGATCTGGATGTGACGAGAATAGTTTGCTTGGGATGTGAGAAGGACTATAGATACTTGATTTCTGTCTATATATGTTGTACGGTCTTGAGTTACAAGTGTGTTATGAATATTTTAGTTGCTCGTTTGTGGAATAAAGTGTATTCTTATGTCTAGTTGGCGAATTCAGACTCGAGAGGATTGATTGATTGTATAGTAGTTGTGACCATGATAGGGTCATCAAATGATGCTAGTTTGAGGCCAAGCAGGTGGGTTATCTCCTACGGGATGTTTCGAGGTTGTGTGATCATTGTGATGTTTATGTGGAGAGTTTTCTTCTACCAGTGGGTTATATGTATTGCAATTGAGTTTGGATCGCCTGATACATAATTTTCATGGGGTATCTTCTCTATATGCTAGATTCGGGATATATATGTCTTTTTGCATATCTTCTCTATATGTTATTTTATTTGATGAGATGAATCACGGTGCATATATTTTCTATAAGTGGATTTGTGTAACGTGACTTGTTTAAACAAGCATATCTTCTCTATAGGCAACTATTGACGGACTATTTGATATTTCATACATATCTTCTTTATATGCAAGCTTCAATGATTTAATGATTCTACACATATCTTCTCTATATGCTGAGTTGTTAAACTGGTACAGTACTTGTGCACATCTTCTCTATATGAAATTGGTAACGTCTTATGTAATAGCAAATGCATATCTTCCCTATATGCAAACTATTATAAGACTTACACATATCTTCTCTATGTGCCCTGATTGGTTGTACCCGGATTTCATGCTTAGATTTTGATATAATTTCTCGGCATATGTATGTGTTATTGAGCTGTACAGGTTATGTATAGTGAGTATCCTTGATTTGAAATCTCGTCATTACTTCACCGAGGTTAGTCAGGATACTAATTGAGTACATGGGGACGGTTATACTCATACTATAATTCTACACATTGTGTGCAGATCTGGGAGCTGAGTTGATCTGTTGTGGATGACGAAGGTTGTCTTTGAAGATGTACCCGCATTCTAGATATAAGCTACCACTTATTTTTGGTAGTTTAGGATTTGTACTCCTATTTATGTTTATTCAAACAAATGTCGTATTTTATTCTTCATACCAGCTTTGTAGACCCAAATCTTAGTGGCTCAGGACTTGTACTACCAATCCTCGGGATGTTGTATAAAATTTAGATATCTTTATTCCTTGTTAATAGTGATCTTTCACTTGAGTTGCATTATTCTATGTTTGGCTTACCTATCATATTGGGGTTAGGTGCCATTACGACTAGGTAGATTTTGGGTCGTGACATTACTAATAGATCAATAACCTTATGAAGCATAAACAACACATGGGACAAAGCATGATATCATCAATCAAGTCCACCCGTAGAAACATAGTAAAGCTAGTACATAAACATGCTTTTCAAATAAGGGAGAAAGCACAATATTAAGTATCTCAATCTTTCATAATTATAGTATGAGTCAATCAATAGTCACATATATATATATATATATATGTGTGTGTGTGTGTGTGTGTGTGTGTGTGTGTGTGTGTGTTGCATTAGCTGAGGCTACCAATGTATGCTGACAATCTGATACCAATCCTCATCGCATAAATCCATATATCCTACAATAACCAAGTGTCCAAACTAGTACAATTCTGAGTATCTATGATCACAGTGCCCAAAGTTACATGGGTAATCACCTGACTCCGAAGGGATGGATCCATATCCAATCACCATTGCGGCATGAAATTAGATCCACTAATAGCAATAATACCATTATAGCGTGCAACCTGATCTACACATACTACCATTACGACGTGAAACCGGATCCAATCACAACATCATCAATATGCAATATCTGCTCACAATGTTCGTGGTACCAAAATTCTCATCTTTTCACAATATTCAACTCTCTAGCTCATGAATATATGTATGAAGCAATACAATTTAGAGGCATCAGATCATAACAATATAAATGCGGATAAAAGCCCATATGGCTAAAAGATGGCTATGACTAATTTTGTAATTCCATTCATCTCAACAATTCGATAAGCAACATTATCATTCAAAAGCCTTATCACAATATTTAGCATGAAAGTATTGAGCCATGTAACCACCAAATCATGAATTAATAAGACAAGTATACGACTACGGCTTAGAAAAGAAGCTCAATATGGAAAAAAATCATTGTTTATGCTCAATTTCAACACGTCATAACCTTAAACATGATTCTAAGACACAATTACAAATCATCACGTAGTCATAGAGTCAATGAAACATGAATAATAAGTTCACATAGTCCAAAAAGGCATAATCATAAGCCAAACTTTATCGGATATGGTCATATCTTAGGTATGCATATACGCTCTTCACGTCGCATATACATGGCTTCTAGATCGAGCAACAATTGAAAATAGATTACCTGTGGGGAGAGTTTCTTCTTACAAGTATAGACAAGAGACTTCCTCTGACAGCTAGTCTTTAACCTTCCAGAATAGCTTTCTCTCTTAAATTAACCTCCAAACGACTCGAATCTAATCAAATACAACTCAATAACGTCAAACAAAGTTGTAGGAACTAATCCAAAACAATAAAGTTATAATATTGAATCATATCCCCAAAAGTCAACAAAATTTAACCCCCACCCACATGGTCAAAACCCAGGTCAATGGATAGATCCCGACTATCTCGTAGGTAAGACAACTCTTTTCAAATGCGAAGTTCGCATCTGCGGAACTCAATTTCAGAAGCGTTCAATGCACCTTCGCCCATGAGTCACATATGCAACAATTGACCAGAAATCCTTCTATCGCAGGTTCGAACCAAAGCCTCGCAGGTGAAACTTCTCACATGCACTCCCTCTTCTATAGATGCGACAAGTCCCCAGACCAGACCAACTCCACAAATGCAACGCCAAATTGAAAGTGCAACTTCGTACCTGCACTCAAACCTTTGCAGGTGCGATAGGCCAGAACCAGAACTGTCGAACCAGTCCCAATTGGTCTGAAATGATACCCTATCCAGACTTATCCAAATGATAAAAACACCACAACTAATTTTAAACCCTAGAATCAACAATCAAATATCCATTTCTTAATTTCCAAACTTTCTTACTTCGCCAAACACGTTTGAATCATGCCTAATCATTCTGGATTCCAGACACACTTTTCTCAAAAGTCCTAATAAACCAAGTGAACCTATCCAAGGTCTAAACACCATAATTAGGGTCCAATAACATCAAAGTCAACTTCCAGCCAAACCTATTAACTCTCCAAACCTTCAAGTTGCCAACATTCGCAAATAGAGCAAAAACCCTCTAGGAACCTTCAATTCCAAATCCTAACATACATCCCAGTCCTTAATTACCATACAAACCTATTGGAACCATCAAATCACCAATCCGAGGTCGTCTATGTAAAAGTCAAACCTTGGTCAACTCTTACAACTTAAGCTTCCAAAATGAGACTAAGTGTCTCAAATCGTCTTACACCTTCCCAAAGCCAAACCAACCATCCCCGAAAGTATAAAAAATATACAAGAAGCATCAAATGATGTAACGAGGCTCAAATCAATAACACAGACTCTCAACATATCCTCCAAGATCAGAATGGTCCGACTTCCCATCCGTCTGAGGGTAAAATGTAGTACTCAGCTCCACCTACGTTCCCAACTTACATTGAACAAATCTCAAAAAGTGCAATGTAAATTGAGGGCCCGAACGAAGATGATAGAAACATGCACGCCATGCAAACAAACAATCTCTTTGATGTAGTGTAACGACCTGAACTATCATTTTGAATTCTTGTAACGACCCAATCGATCATTTTGAGAATTGGCCTTCCGTTGGTGGTTCGAGACATTGCCTAGATTCATATAATATATTATGACTTGAGTGTATGGTTAGTTTCGATGTTCAAGAGGATTAGGATTGATTTGAAGAGAAATTTTCATTTTTGGAGGCTTAAAGTTGAAGAGTTGACCAAGGTTTGACTTTTGTCTAAACGGTCTCGGATTTGTGTGTGTTTGTTCCAATAGGTTCGTATGTTGATTTTGGACTTGGGCATGTGTTCGGATTGGATCTATTTGACGGAATTTGGCAATTTAAAGGTTTGGAAAATTCATAATTTTACCCGGGGGTGACTTTGATGTTATCGGGCTCAGATTGTTGTTTCGGAAGTTGGAATAGGTTTGTTTTGTCATTTGGAACTTGTGTAAAAAGTTTTGTTGTGATCCAGAATGTTTAAGTATGATTCTGATGCGTTCAGCGAAGGTTGAAAGTTTGCAAGTTAAGAGAAAGATCTTGATCTTTGATTCTTGGTGCTGATGTTATTTGTGGTGTTTTGAGCCTTTGGATAAGTTTGGACGATGTATTTGGACTTCTTGGTATGATTGGTGGGGTCTCGAGGGGCTCAGGTAAGTTTCGGGGTGGTTTTGGACCATTTCTAGGCCTTTTTAGTTACTCATTGAGTTATGTGAAAATGGGTTCCGAAGAGTTCATAATGGATTTGACCACAACTCGAAGGGTTTCTTGTGTGTTGTGATGTTCTATGAGATTGAGTTAAGTGGAAGGTTTCTGGTTGATAGGGTGTCTATCTTACTTGTGATTTAGAGTTGATAATGGGATTCTCGTGTTTTCATATGATGGCATGATAAATTCAGTGTCTCGTGTGGGATTGAGATTTGCATGTACAAGGTTGTGGTTCAATTTCGAATGGAAGGTTATGAGTTCTAGATAACATGGATGAATTTAAATATTTAAGAGGATATTAGCATTATCTTGTAATTCCTGAGTATGGTGTATATGGCAGTAGATTCATTGTGCAATGACCTACGAATGCTGACTGGTACTATAGGGATTGCATGGTTGTTGACTGTTGATGTTCAGGTTTTGTGTCACTACCCAAAATCCCACCATAAGGGCAGTGATGTTACTTAGTTCCTAAGACTAGGTAAGCCCATCACACAAAGACCTCAATCAGAATATAACAACTTAAAAATTTAATAGAAACTGAGAAATGTCATAACACAACCAAGACGGAGATACAATAGTCATCATCCCAAAACTCGGTAATACTAAGCCATAAGCTTTACATGGAATACATTAGAAGTTTAAAAAATACATCATTGTTTGGAATACATAAAAGTAGAAAATGAAGTAAGAGGGTGACTCCGAGTCTTGCGAGCTGAGCAACAGGGATACCTTGAAGTCTCCTACAGTTCTGGCTCAACTCTCTAATGATCAACTTAATCCGAAGTACCTGGATCTACACAAAGAATGTGTAGAAGCGTAGTATGAGTACACCACAATCGGTAACCAGTAAGTTTGAAGACTAATATCGGTGGATTAGTGACGAGGTTCAAGTCAAGAGACTCACTAGTAAAATAACATGTGCAAGATATCAAAAGAAAGCTGACAACAAGATGCATAATGGAACAAATATAAACAACTTCGTAAAGTGTGTAACAACGGCTCAATGTAGAATAACCCATCCTTTCCAATAAAATATCAAATACGGGTGGGGTATAAGATAGCGTATTCAAATCAAACAACATCTCATAAAATAAAAGACGGAAGCATTTAGAAAACAAGTATATGATAACCACATCAACCCCGTTCCAACACATGAACAACATCAAAGGAACACTCGAAATGTCACATAATATCCCCAACAAAGCCACCCTTATGTCGCCACATGCACATAAGAATGCCTCCATTATGTCGCCGAATGCACATAAATTTCTACCCTTATCTCGTCGCATGTACATCACAATAAAATGCCTTCCTTATGTCGCCGCATGCGCATCTTGACACCCTTATACTCGACACAACATCAATCAACTTGCACAACATGTTCACATGTGCCAAAATATCACAAAACAACAATCACATCAAGATAGAGCCCATGGCTCAACAAGAATGTGCAAAATAACATAACAATGACATAAGAGTGCGGGGAGTATTCAACAATAAAGCATGTTTCATATAACAAACAACCCCAATTCAAGGCATATTAATAGTCTATGGTCTAATCTGGTTATATACCACACATACGCCCGTGTACACACTCGTCACCTTGAGTACACGTCGTTTCATAACACAAATATGAAAATTAGACCAAATCCTAAGGAAAAATTCCCCCACACAAGGTTAGGCAAAATACTTACCTCAATTAGGCAAAATCAATACTCTAAAAATGATATTCCTTTAAAATTCACCTTTGTTCGGCTCAAATCTAGCCAAAAAAGACTTAATAATATCAAACAATGCAAGAGAAATCAATTTCGATTAATAAAGTTGAGATCTTTACACAATTCCCAAGATCAAAATCTGAGTCGAGGAGTAGATCTCGACTACCCATAACCCCACGAGTCCAAATATGTGATTGGTCTTCAAAACCGAGTTCAAATCGACTCTCTAATCTCAAATTATTATTTTTAGAAACGTTTTGTCAAAAACCCCAATTTTCATTAATGGGTTCATCAGTTAAATGTTAAATCAAAGACGAGATTAATGAAAAATAATCAAATCCGGGTAAAAAAACATTTACTCAATCCAAGGGGGTGAAAAATACCTAAACAATTGTCTCAAACCGAGCTCCTAATCTCACAATATGAAATAATGAGTCTAAGTCTCGAAATCCAACTTATTAACCCAGCTGCAGATGTCGCAGTTGCGACCAGATGTTCGCAAATGCGACCTCTGCAAATACGACAAGTGATCGCAAATTCGAAGTTTGCCCAGCCCTTGAGAGTATCACAAATGCAACTAATGTTCCGCAAATGCAAACCCAGCAAGCATAAAAAATGCGGCCTGCCTATTCCAGCTCCCAATCGCGATTGCGAGGCTGGCTTCGCAAATGCAAAGCCTGCAACTCCCATCCCACCTTTGCAATTGCAACATTTCCATCGCAAATCCGGTTACGTAAATACGAACTGGTGCTTGCATTTGTGAGACCTGCAGCACCAGCCAAAAACCAGTAGATCTGAAACAAGTTCATAACACTTCGAAACGCGTCCAAAACTTACCCGAGCCCCCGGGGCTCCACACCAAACATCCACACAAGTCTAGAAACATCATAAAAACTTGCTCGCAAGCTCAAAATATCGAAAAACATCAAGAACCATGAATCAAACACCAAAACACTTAGAAATCACAATGAAACTCAAGGACATCAAAAATCACAACCAAGCGTCTAATTCCTACCAAACCAACTTGGAATGACACCAAGTGTTGCACACAAGTTCAAAATGACAAAATGGACCTATTCCAAGTCAAAAAAAAATCTAAACTCGATAGCCAAAAAGTAAACCCATGGTCAAACTTAAAAAAATTCTAAACCTTTAAATTGCCAACTTTCGGTAAAAAGAGTCGATTCATCATAGGAACCTCTGAATTCAATTCTAAGCATACTCCTAAGTCCAAAATCACCATACAAACCTATTGGAACAATCAAAAAATAGTTTCGGAGTTGTTTTCGTAAAAGTTAAAATTTATTCAACTCATCCAACCTAAGCTTCCAAACTAGGATCCAAATCAATCCAAAACCTTCCCGAAACCAAACCAACCATCCCCGTAAGTCACATAACAACTAATACACATACATGAAGCTTCAAAAGGGGAAATGGGGCCCAAATAGTCAAAATGACCAGTCGAGTTGTTACATTCTTCCTCTCTTAAACAAACGTTCGTCCTCGAAAGAGTACAGAGACATACCTGAAGTGTCAAAAAGATGGGGATATTGGCTTCACATATCTTGATCAATCTCCCAAGATGCCTCCTCGGCCGGTTGACCTCTCCATTGAACCATCATCGATGAAATATTCTTTGACCTCAACTCACGGACCTGCCTATCCAAAATAGCCACAGGATCCTCAACATAAGTCAAATCCTTGTCCAAATGCACCATGCTAAAATCTAACACATGAGACAAATCCCTATAGTACATCCGGATCATGGGAACATGGAACACCGGGTGAACTCCCAATAAGCTGGGTGGCAAAGCAAGTATATAGGCCACTTCACCAACCCTCTCTAGAACCTCAAAAGGACCAATACATCGAGGGCTCAACTAGCCCTTCCTCCCGAATCTCATCAAATCCTTCATGGGAGAAACTCTGAGTAGAATCCTCTCACCTACCATAAATGCCACATCACAAGCCCTCCTATTAGCATAACTCTTCTTCCTGGACGGTGCCATATGAAGCCGCTCCTAAATCAACTTCACCCTCTCCAAAGCATCATAAATCAAGTCAGTGCCCAACAACCTAGCCTCCCCAGCCTCAAACCAACAAATCGGAGAACGTCATCACCTCCCATATAAGGCCTCATATAGAGCCATCTGGATGCGCAACTGATAGTTGTTGTTGTAGGCAAACTCTACTAGCGATAGAAATCGATCCCACTAACCCCCAAAATCAATGATGTAGGCTCGTAACATGTCCTCTCAAATATGAATAGTGTGTTGGGACTGCTTGTCTGTATGTGTATGAAATGTCGTACTCAGATCGACCATTATGCCCAACTCTTGGTGCATGGCTCTCCAAAAACATGATATGAACTGCGAGCCTCGATCCGAGATAATAGACACGGGCACACCATGAAAGCGAACAGTCTCACAGTCACAGAGATAAATTCGAGCCAGCTGCTCTAAAGAGTAGGTAGTCACGACTGGAATGAAGTTTGGAGACTTGGTCAGTCTATACACAATAACCCACACAACATCAAATTTCCTCAAGGTTCGTAGTAGCCCAACCACAAAATCCATACTGATACGCTCCCACTTCTACTCTGAAATGTCTAGCCTCTAAAGCAAACAACCCGGTCTTTGATTCTCATACTTAACTTGCTGATAGTTCAAACACCAAGCCACATACTCAACAATATCTTTCTTCATCCTTCTCCCCCAGTAATGCTTCTTCAAATCGTGGTACATCTTCGCGACACCCGAGTAAATGGAATACCGCAAACTATGGTCCTCCTCAAGAATTAGCTCACGCAACCCATCAACATTGGGCACAAATCCGGCACTGAAGTTTCAATACCCGATCACCAATAGCCACCTCCTTGGCATCACCATGATGTACTATGTCTTTAAGGACAAGAAAGTGGGGATCATCATACTAACGCGCCTTGATGCACTCAAACAAAGACGACCATGATACAACGCAAGCAAGAACCCCTCTAGGCACCGAAACATCCAAGCTCATGAACCTATTGGCCAAAGACTGAACATACAAAGCTAACGGTCTCTCCCTGACTGGAATAAAAGCAAGACTCCCCATGATCTAATCCTTCCGACTCAAAGCGTCGACTACCACGTTGGCGTTCCCATAATGATAAATATTGGTGATATTATAGTCTTTTAGTGGCTTTAATTGCCTCTGTTTCCTCGAGTTCAGATCCTTTTGTTTGAATAGGTACTGAAGACTCCTGTGATCTGTGAAACCTCACAAGACACACCGTAAAAATAGTGCCTTCAAATATTAAGCACGTGAACAATGGTTACTAACTCCAAATCGTGTACTAGGTAGTTCTTCTAATGGGGCTTCAACTGACGTGAAGCATAAGCAATCATCCTGCCATCCTGCATCAATATACACCCAATGCCAACCCATGAAGCATCATAGTAAACTGTATACGAACCCGATGCTGAAGGCAAAATCAAAACTAGAGCGGTAATCAAGGCAATCTTGAGCTTCTAAAAGCTCTCCTCACACCCATTAGACCACCTGAATGGGGCACCCTTCTGAGTCAATCTATTCATCGGATATGTAATGGACGAGAAACCCTCCACAAAACAATGATAATACCCAGCCAAACCTAGTAAACACCGAATCTCAGTAGCGGTAGAAGTTCTAGACAAACTCTAAACTGCCTCAATATTCTTCGAAACCATCATAATCCCCTCACTAAACACCATATGACCCAAGAATGCCACCAAGTCTAACCAAAACTCTCACTTGCAGAATTTAGCATATAGTTTCTTCTCCCTTAGATTTTGGAGCATGATACTCAAGTTCTGCTCATGCTCTTCTTGGGTGCGAGAATACACCAGTATATCATCAATAAGCACAATGGCGAAGTAATCCAGGTACGACTAAAACATGATGTTCCTCAAGTGCATGAGAGCTACTGGGGCATTTGTTAGCCCAAAAGACATCACCATGAACTTATAATGCCTATAATGGGTCTTGAAGGCCATCTTAGGAGTATCTGAAGCCCTGACCTTCAAATGATGGTATCACGATCTCAATTCAATTTTCGAGAATACTATAGCACCCTGAAGTTGATCAAATAGTTCATCAATACGCGATAGTGGGTACTTGTTCTAGATAGTAACCTTGTTCAACTACCTGTAGTCAATACACGTCCTCATAGAGCCATCTTTCTTCTTCACAAATGGAACTGGAGCACCCCAAGGTGAAACACTCTGTTTGATGAAACCTTTATAAAGCAACTCCTAAAGTTGTTCCTTTAATTCCTTCAACTCCACTGGTGCCATGCGATGCGGTGGAATAGATATGGGTTGGGTTCCCGACACCAAGTCAATACCAAAATCAATATCTCTATCAGGTGGAATGCCCGGTAGGTCCGCTGGAAACACATCTAGAAGCTCTCTCACTACTGGAACTGACTCAACGATAAGAGTGTCAACACTAACATCCCTCACAAAGGATAAGTATACCAAGCACCCCTTTTCAACCATCTGTTGTGCCTTTAGAAAAGACACCACCATACTAGGAACACGACCCAATGAACCTCTATACTTCAACCTCGGCAACCCTGACATAACTAATGTCATGGTCTTAGCGTGACAATAAAGAATAGTGTGATATGGTTACAACCAATCCATGCCAAAAATCACATCAATATCCACCATATTAAGTAACTGAAGGTCAACCCCAATAGTGACCAAACAAGAATGATAGACCCGGTCTACCATAATAGAATCCCCAACGGGTGTAGACACATAAACAAGAGTAGTCAAAGAATCACAAGACATATCCAAATATGAAGCAAAATAGGATGGCACATACGAATAAGTGGAACCTGGATCAAATAAAAACTTATGCATTTCTATAACAAATCAGAACAATAGCTATAATGATGACATCTGATGCTACTACCTCAACCCTACAAGGGAAAGCATAAAAACGAGCTTAGCCTCCCCCTATGAGACGTCCTCTACCCACTTATCCTCCCACCCCTAGTTGGCTGTGTAGGTGGAGTAGCAACTAGAGCAGAAACCATAACTTGAGTACCCTACAGAGGTCCAGCCTTATGATGTCTGGGACAATTTCTCACAATGCACTTGGTATCACCACACTCAAAATAACCACTCAACAGGCGTGACTATTGGTACTGAGACTGCCCTAGATGACTAGAGTAACCACTATAGTAACCCCGTGTAGAAGGTGCACTGAAAGATATGATGTTTAAAACGTCAATACCACACAAGAGGGGGGGTGATTTGTGCGGTACCCAATTTTCGCTTAACTGAACTATAGAAGGACCTGGTTCTTCTATGTGTTCCAACTACTATTGTTTGCGGAATAATAAATAAATAAAATAAAGAGCACAGAGATTTTTACGTGGAAAACAACTGGCTCAAAAGGTGAAAAAATCACGACCTACTACTCAGTAGGATTTTCCCAAACTTCCACTAAAATCACTGAGCCAAAACAGCATTTACAAAACTCTTTGTAAACCTAAGGATTAACTCTAATCCCGTTGTGGCACACAGCCTCAACTATTGCGACAACTTCAAGTTAACACTAACTTGAAACTCTAAGTACCTACTACAATTGCTGATATGAAAGCTGAAAGGTAACATGTAAAATTACCTACTACAATTGAACTAGAAATAAAAGACAGACACTTGGAACTGGTTCTTCTATCTTGTTCAAGTAGCTTCAGGATTGCACGCTTGAATCACACATAAATTGCTTGCAAAATTGCCTTGCTCTTTTTCTCTCAATTTAAGTTTTAACTTCTGCTTATGTGCAATACCTGTAAAAGAGAATAGCACTGATATTTAATGGGTTAGTAATCAGAGTTTGACTAGAATTCAATTACTACTCTTCTATCGTAGAAGAGTTCATAGTAATCTCAAACTCTAACACTATGTGTTCTCTTCATGTAAGGAGTCTTTCTCTCCTTATCCAATATGCAACCTTTTTGATCAGATCAGGAGATATTGCTTCTTGATTAGTTAGATTTGTCTCCTTCACGTGCATCTCACATGTATAGGTTGATCATGAATGTGCTTCACAAGATGGACCTGGTCCATGACTGAGTTCTTTTGTCAATCTTCAAAACTTCACCTGTTCTTGGGCCAACAAATTTCCCCTTTTTGATGATGACAAACTCTGTGCTTTTTACTTACATGGATCTTGTAAGAACTCAGCTTAACCATCAATACAAAGTTTAAAAAATTCACTTATCATCAAGGACCAGGTTAATTAGGTTATAAATATCACTTATTCAGAATGTGTAAAGCACAATATCTCTTCCCCTTTTTGGCATCATCGAAAAGTTGCATACAAAGTGTGAGTCCAAGATTTTAATAAGTACTCATGGCCACTGGGGCAACTGCAAGTGCAGTCATGGATTGATCATCAGTAATTCAGCAAACATATTTAAACTATCAAGGAAAGATTAAAATTGATCAAGAGCAAAAGACAGTAGATATCATTGATAGAAGATATGTTGCTACCACAATCCACAACCAGAAAGCAAAAATATTCAAACCATGAGCAAAAAGAAAGAAAAATCCCTAATCCGGGTCATTGAAGGTACTAAACAGGTTCAAGAGACAAAAGCTAGAATTCCTAAGGCTTGGGGGAGCTAGAGGGTTGGTTTTGGACTTGGAGAAGATTCAGCATATTATGAAGAATCCCATCATTCTTCTCCTTTTCCTTAGTAAGCTCAGTTCTGAGAGCATCCCCCTCAGATTCCACCTCTTGCACACGAGCCTTGAGCCTAGCTATCTCAGTATCCTTGGCTTCACATTCCTGAACAAGAGCCGTGACTTTACTATTGATAGGAGTCTTCTTGGATGAACCAGGTTCATTTAGGATGGCACTGACTAAGTAGTCACAAGCAATCAGAGTGTTAATGCCAAAGTGATCCTTGCTTGAGGCCATTTCTCATTTCTTCAATGGCACATTGCACCTATCCAGAATCGTAGTCAGAATAAAGCCATAGGGGGTAGCATGAGCCTTTGAGCCATTGATGACCCTGTCCAGCAGCTTGATGATGAGTGCAGGCCAATTAATTTGCATTCCTCTTTCCAAGCACTCCATCAGCACTAGATCTATGTAATTTGCAATATGCCTTCTCCTGCCTGGGCAGTAGGTACTTGTTGACAAACTCAAATATGACTTTGTGTTGTGGCCTCATTTCATTCTTCTGAACAGCCCTGGCCTCATTTACATCTTCAGCATCACAGAACCTCCTAGTTATTTCAAGGGCAGTAGGAAGGGAGTACATACAAGGCCACCTTTGCCTTGTATAGTCATCAAACCCTTCAGAGGGTATGCCAAGGATCTCTCCCAGTTTTGCTGCATCAAAGGTCAGTTGAACTCTTTTCACTTTGCTTGTAACTCTGCCGTCTTTGACTTCAGCATTTGCCATGAATTCAATAATTTCATTTCTGGCCAATCTCCCATCCATCTGAAGGACCATGTCCTTCCAGCCCTGAGCAGCTAAGGTGTCAACCAAACAAACCATTCCTGGTTCCACCAAATCTTTCAACAATCTACCTTTTAAAATTTTCTTTTTCCAAACTTGGCAAGCTTGTCTTGTTCACCATCAGATTTGTTTTCTTCTTCACCACTCCATTCCTCATCTTCAGAAATTCGAACTTGTTTATTTTTCACTGCAGACCTTGTCCTCTTGGCTAATGAAGGTTCAGCAGCCTCAGATGCAGAGGAAGACTTCTTGGAAGAAGTCTTGGGCTTTTTGGGCTTGGGGTTCTGAACCTCCACTAGTGTAATTTCCTCCTGATGGACCAGTTCCATCTCCTCAACTTCAACAGCTTTTGAGGACTCTGCAACCTTCCCTTTTCCTTTATTCATCCTTTTCTTCTTACTTTCAGCTAAGGCCTTTTGTAGATCAACCTCACTCTGTTTCACCCTGCTTCTTGTGGCTCTTCCTTGTGGCAAAAGGGTTTCAGTAGGTGTTGGAAAGGAAGCCTTTCTTTTCTTGGAAGGTTTAGGAGCACTGGGAGCTTTTGGTGTGGATGTTCTCCTTTTCTTTGGATCGTAACTGGCACCTACCTTTTTCAAAAGGTCTGCTAGGGTCTCTTCAACTGATGAACCAAGTTCATCTCCCTGTGAACTTAGATTAACTAACCCTTCAGCAGCTTCACCAGAACCACTTCCCCCTGACTTCTTGCCTCTTTCATCAACATTTTCTTGTACCACCCCACAAATAGCAGGTACAGACAAATCAGCATTGGGTGAATGATCAACCACTCCTTTCCTTTTCCCCTCTCTTCACCACAGTCACCCTCTCTCTCTTTTTCTTTTTCAGATTTCTTTTTACCTCCACTCCTTCTTACCTAAGGTAACTCCACATCCCTGATAGGCCCAACCAGAATAAACCTAGTTTCTAATTATTAGTCAAAGAAGAACTTACCTTAGAATGGGATTTTTGAGCCTTCTCAGAATCAGATGACCCAGGTCCTTCCCCCTTACTAGCAGAGTTGTACGACTCAGAATCAGAGTTAGACTCGGAGTCTTGGATCTGGCTTGCCTTTAATTTCTCATTCAGTTTCTTTAAAAGATCCCCAGAAGCTACTGTTTTACGAGCACGCATTTTTACCTTTCTCAGCCTGGGTTTAGGAGTTATGCAAGGTGGAGGAGGGGTAGTTGAATCAGAGGGAGTGGGCTATGGAGGAGTTCCAGGGTTGTCTTGTGGGTTTGTCATTATCGCTGATTTCTTGAGAGAATTGGTGAGTTAGAACTTTGGAGAAGAAAGCAATTGGAAGTGAAGAGGGTTTTTTTTGACAGTTTAGTATTATGAAGATGACAGGAGGTAATGATGCGTATTTAAAGAGAAATACACATTTAATGTATAACGGCACCTTCAGCAGTGGCCAAGTAGAGGTCTAATCAACCTGAAATTTCAGGTTTGAATGAATGGTTAAGCTTCCCTCGATTT
>NW_017670814.1:79604-108032 GCF_001879085.1 Nicotiana attenuata
AGATCCATATGAACCAGTTCCATTCGTCCTGGTTGTGCTTACCATTTTCTTGCTTTTAAAGGATGATCTTACCTGCTTCCCCCTTACACAGGCCTTACAAACTTTGTCTTCCTTGAACTTGATGTTAGGTAACCCTATTACCAAGTCCTTGGAGACTAATTTGTTGAGTTGATTCATACTTGCATGACCAAGTCTCTTGTGCCATAGGAGGGGATCATTATCCAACACACTCAAGCAAGTGAGTTCATTTTCTGAAAGAGTGGACAAATCTACAATGTAAATATTATTAACTCTTTTTCCCTGCAAAATAATCTTGTCAGTGGTAAATTAATTACAAAGCATTTGGTAGAGGTAAATGCTACAAGGTTACCTCTGTCACACAGTTGTGACACACTGATTAGGCTATATTTCAAGCCATCTATCAAGTAGACATTCTCAATGGAGTGTGAGCCTGTCTTACCTACCTTTCCAACCCCAATAATCTCATATTTCTTCCCATTTCCAAAGGAGACATTACCTCATTTTAAGTCCTCAAGTGAAAGGAACTGGTTCTTGCTTCCAGTCATATGTTTTGAGCAGCCACTATCCATGTACCATATTTGGCTACTTCCCTTCACTTGGACCTGCAAAAAGAAATCAGGGGTTAGTCTTAGGAACCCAAACTAGTTTGGGTCCCTTTCTATAGGCAAAGGGGTAAATCAAATTCCTTTTGGCCCACCCAGGCAGCCTATTCTTCTCTTGAACAAAGGTTTTGTTCTTTTTACTAGCCTTTTCTTTTGCATTACATTCATTTTTGTAATGACCAGTCTTGCCACAGTGTGCAGATTTTATTTTCAGGAAGAGTGAGGTACTTGCTTTTGGGGTCCCACTTAGGTGCTTGGGCCCCATAGCCAAGTCTTCTCTTGTTGCTATTGTGATGTTCTTGTAGCCAGGATAGTGCATCAGAAGACTTATTCCATTTGCAAGTTCTGTCTAGTTCATGCTTTACCTTCCCTAGGTCTTCTTTTAAGACTCTTATCTGCTCATCTTTCCTGTACAACTCATCCTTCATTTTTCCTAGGTTTTCTTCTAAGGTGAGATGTGTGTGATCAGCTTTCTTCTTACCTGTTCCTAATTTCAGTTTTGGATTTTCAGACCTAAGTTCTAGGACATTGGTTTCAAGTTCAAGAACCTGGTTCTTCAACTCAGCATTTTTACTGTTACTCTCACTAGCCCTAGATTCTAGATTTTTGCACTTGGCTTTTTAGATCACACACTCCCTAGACAGCTCTTCCTTCTCATTGTTAATTATCTCAGACTCATCGATAAAGTCTAGCAATAGTTCAGACAACCTTTCTTTAGACGGAAATTTAATCTTGTCTTTGAGATGAAGCACACTTACCTCTTATTCATCATCTGATTCTCCGATGGCCATAAGTGTTTGTTCATCTCCAGCTTCATCTTCTGAATCATCATCTAATGTTTCTCCCCAAGCAGTAACCATAGCCTTTGTTGATCCTTTTTTCCTTTTGGGTTGAACCTGTTCCTTCTTCCTGTTCCTTCGTTCAGCCCTTTCCTTCTTCCATTCAATTTTCCACTGAGGACAGTTCTTGATCATGTGATCAGTCTTGCCATATTTTTAGCATCCCTCGTTAGTCTGTTTCTCAGGAGCCCTTGGTTTGTTGAAGGTTGTACCTCTTGAAGAAACTTTTCCTCTCATTAGGTACTTTTTGAAATCCCTTGTGATCATGGCCATTTCATCATCCTCCAAATCAGCACCTTCAGCTATTCTGAGAGCCAGACTCCTTTCCTTCTTGGGTGCATCCATTTTCATAGTTTGCCTTCTCAGTTCATAGGCAGTGAGGTTTCCAATCACTTCATCCAACTTGAGAGTAGCAATGTTCTTTGATTCCTGAATAGCAGTGATTTTGCTTTCCCAAGTTACTGGTAAGACCCTTGTCAAAATTTTCTCAACCTTGTCTTCTTCAAGGATAATTCTCCCAAGAGATTTAAGTTCATTTGTTAGTGTTGTGAACCTTGTGTACAACTCTTGGATAGTTTCTCCTTCCTTCATGGTGAAATTTTCATATTGAGAATATAGCAGTGTTCCTCTTGATCTCTTTACTTGAGGAGTTCCTTCATGAGCCACTTGTAAAGTGTCCCATATCTCCTTAGCAGTGGTACAGCTTTGAATCCTGCTGTACTCATCTGGACCCAGTCCACACACAAGCCATTTTTTGGCCTTGGCATTCTTTTCCCATTTCTTCAAGTCTTCAGCAGTGCAATCAGCTCTTGTCTTTGGCACGTCCACTCCTTCAGCATTCTTCTTTGTAGTCGCCAGGGGACCATCAGTGACTATGTCCCAAAGTTCATAGTCTTCTCCTATGATGTGATCTCTCATCCTGTTCTTCCACCAAGAATAGTACTGACCATTAAAGAGTGGAGGCCTAGCAGTGGATTGCCCTTCCCAGTTTCCAGGTGGTGCACTCATCTTGATCTTTTCCCAAGGTGTTAACCTTTTCAAGGATAACCTGCTCTGATACCAATTGATGTTTTAAACGTCAATACCACACAAGAGGGGGGGTGATTTGTGTGGTACCCAATTTTTGCTTAACTGAACTATAGAAGGACCTGGTTCTTCTATGTGTTCCAACTACTACTATTTGCGGAATAATAAATAAAGAAAATAAAGAACACAGAGATTTTTACGTGGAAAACACCTGGCTCAAAAGGTGAAAAAACCACGACCTACTACTCAGTAGGATTTTCCCAAACTTCCACTAAAATCACTGAGCCAAAATAGCATTTACAAAACTCTTTGTAAACCTAAGGATTAACTCTAATCCCGTTGTGGCACACAGCCTCAACTGTTGTGACAACTTCAAGTTAACACTAACTTGAAACTCTAAGTACCTACTACAATTGCTTCTATGAAAGCTGAAAGGAACAATGTAAAATCATCTACTACAATTGAACTAGAAATAAAAGACAGACACTTGGAACTGGTTCTTCTATCTTGTTCAAGTAACTTCAGGATTGCACGCTTGAATCACACATAAATTGCTTGCAAAATCGCCTTGCTCTTTTGCTCTCAATTTAAGTTTTAACTTCTGCTTATGTGCATTACCTGTAAAAGAGAATAGAACTGATATTTAATGGGTTAGTAATCAGAGTTTGACTGGAATTCGGTTACTACTCTTCTATCATAGAAAAGTTCATAGTGATCTCAAAATCTAACACTATCTTCTTCCTAAACTGTGTTCTCTTCATGTAAGGAGTCTTTCTCTCCTTATCCAATATGCAACCTTTTCGATCAGATCAGGAGATATTGCTTCTTGATTAGTTAGATTTATCTCCTTCACGTGCATCTCACATGTATAGGTTGATCATGACTGTGCTTCACAAGATGGACCTGGTCCATGACTGAGTTCTTTTGTCAATCTTCAAAACTTCACCTGTTCTTGGGCCAACAAGATAGATGTCCAATATGAGTACCCCGAGGTCCCTGACTATCAGGAGAACTACGAGTAACCTGAAGTGCAGATTGCACTGTTCAACTAATAAAGCCTCTGCTATGATGAGCTATAGCCAAAGAGTGGGAATCTCTAAACCCTCTGAAACCCCGAGGCCTCTTGGCCTCCATATCCCCCCTCTCCGGCTTGTAGATACACTCCAATCTCCTAGCAATCTCCACAACCTAGTGGAATGGAGTCTCAGTCTCAGATTCCGTTGCCATCCCAAATCTAAGGATGTAATCGAGTCCCTTAATAAATCTGCGGACTCTCTCTCTAAAAGTGGAAACCAAAGCAGGTGCATAACAAGCTAGCTTGGTAAACCTCATAGCATACTCAGGCACAGTCATACTCCCTTGAAGCAACTACTCGAACTCGGTGCGCAACTCGTCCCCATGGGTCTGTGTAATAAACTCCCCCAAGAAGAGATCGGTGAATTGGGACCAAGTAAGTGGCGCTGCGCTAGCTGGCCTAATCGCCACATAAGTCTTCCACAATCTATATGCTGATCAAATTAGCTGGAAAGTACTAAGGTTGACTCCACTCAACTCCACTATGCCCATAGCATGCAGAATACGGTGACGCTAGCCTAAGAAACCTTGTGCATCCATAGAAGCCCTGCAGCTAAAATGAGGAGCATGATACTTCTGGAACCTCTCTAACCTCTTCTGCTCCTCGACTGACGCAATTGGCCCGACATCGGGCTGAATTGCAATCACGGGCTGCACCGGTATAACACCTGGAGCCTAATCAACATGAGCCCGCTGCTTTGGAGTATGGGCAGCGGGAGTCTGAACTCCTTTCCTAGCCTGTGAAATAGCTGGCGCAACCGGGATCAACCTTGCCTGAGCAATAGCCCCGAACATGCTCAGAAAGTTTGCGAAGGTCTCTTGAAGTCCAAGGGGTAGCAACAGGCGCCTCGGGTGCCTTCTCCCCAATCGGAGCAACTGGTGGCTCTTCAAATGCCAGACCTAGCATGTCCCCTCGCTATGGTACGGGCACCACCTCTTTCTCTTCCCCATCTTCTAGCAATAGCAGCCCTGGGGGCATCATCAGTAGTAACAGAAGCTCGTATCGTCACCATCTCGGAGAGAATATAAAGACAAAGGCTCAAACTGCAAAATCAATAAATCCGCACAACAAGGAATGAAAAAAGTGAAATTTACTAACAGTTATGTAGCCTCTCAAAGATAGGTACAAACGTTTCCATACCAATCCACAAAACTCTACTAAATTTGCTTATGACTCGAGAACCTATGAACCTAGAGGTCTGATACAAACTTGTCATGACCCAAAATCCCACCATACGGGTCGTGATAGAACCTAGTTCCTAAGACTAGGTAATCCCATCACACAACGACATCAATCGGAATATAACAACTTAAAAATTTTCTTAGAAACCGAGAAATATCATAACACAGCAAAGACGGAAATACAACAATCATCATCCCAAAACACGGTAATACTGAGTCATAATTTCTACATGATATACATAAGAGATCTACAAAATACATCAATATTTTGAATACATAAATAGTAGAAAATGAAGTAAGAGGGTGACTCCAAGGACTGCGAATTGAACAACAAGGATACCTTGAAGTCTCCTACAACTCTGGCTCAACTCTCTAACGATCAGCTCGATCAGTACCTAGATCTGCACAGAGAATGTTCAAAAGCGTAGTATAAGTACACCACAGTCGGCACCCAATAAGTATCAAGACTAACCTCGGTAGAGCAGTGATGAGGTTCATGTCAAGACACCCACTAGTTAAATAACATGTGCAAGATACCAAAAGAAAACTAACAAAAAGATGCATAACGGAACAAACATCAATAACCTCGTAAAGCGTGTAACAAAAGCTCAATGTAGAATAACCAATCTTTTGCCAAAAAAATATCAAATACAGGTGGGGCATGGGATATCATATTAAAATCGACCAACACCTCATAAAACACAATACGAAAGCATTTAGAAAACAAGTATATGATCACCACATCAACCCTGTTCCAACACATGAACAACATCAAAGGAATGCCCCAAAATGTCACATAACATCCCCAACAAAGCCACCATTATGTCTCCGCATGCACATAATCAATGTAATGCCTCCATTATGTTTCCGCATGTACATAAATAGCCACCATTATCTCGCCGCATGCACATCACAATGAAATGCGTTCCTTAGGTCATCACATGCGTATCTCGCAACCCTTATACTCCGCACAACATCAATCAACCCACACAACATGTTCACATGCGCCACAATATCAAATAACAACAATCAAATCAAGATATAGCCCACAGCTCAATAACAATGTACACAAGAATCACAATAATAACATAAGAGTGCGGGGAGTATTCAACAATAAAGCATGTTTCATATAACAAACGACCCCAATTCAAGGCATATTGATTGCCTAAGGTCTAATCCGGTCATATACCACACATACACCTATGTTCACACTTGTAAACATGAGTACACATCATTCCACATAACACAAATATGCAAATTAGACAAAATCCTATTGGGAAACCCCCCCCCCCCCCCCCCCTTTCCACAAGGTTAGGCAAGATACTTACCTCAATTAGGCCAAATCAATACTCTAATATGATTTTCCTTTATAGTTCACCCCCACTCGGCTTAAATCTAGCAAAAAATGACTTAATAATATCAAACGGTGTAAGAGAAATCAACAACAACAACAACAACAACCCAGTAAAATCCCACTAGTGGGGTACCCTCCCCAGACCCCGAAGGAGTAGAGAAGCTGTTTCCAAAAGACCCTCGGCTCAAGAAAACAAAAAGACAAAAGGAGACAATATTAGTATCACCACAGAAATCATAGGAAAAATAGGAACAACATGAAATCCAGAAGAAAGATGCAAAGCATAAGCGATAGCTAGTAAATAGGTCATGCACTGGAAAGCGAAATAGTAAGACACAACATTGCCACTAGCTATCTTAGACAAAACCCTACCACACTAGTCTCACAAAGGTACGAAGTAAGGTAAGATTCAACTACCTACTAGCCTATAACCCTAATACTCGACCTCCACATCTTCCTATCAAGTGTCATGTCCTCGGAAATTTGAAGCCTCGCCATATCCTGCCTGATCACTTCTCCCCAATATTTCTTAGGCCACCCTCTACCTCTTCTTGCGCCCTTCACAACCAGCTGCTCACACCTCCTTACCGGAGCATCTGGGCAAGAAAAATCAATTTTGATTAATACAGTTGAGAACTTTACATAATTCTCAAAAAGTCAACAAAAATTAACCCCGAGCCTGCTTGATCAAAACCCGATTTGATGGGTAGATCTCTACTACCCATAAACCAACAAGTCCAAATATGTGATTGGTTTTCAAAACCGAGTCCAAATCTACTCTCAGGTCTCAAATTTTGTTTTTAAAAAAGTTTTGTCAAAACCCCATTTTTCATTCACTTCATTCATGGATTCATCCATTAAATGCTAAATTAAAGATGAGAATAATGAAAATTAATCAAATCCGGGTCAAAAAACACTTATCCAATCCAAGTGGGTGAAAAATCACCTTAAACCGAGCTCCCAATCTCGAAATATAAAATAATTAGTCCAAGTCCCGGAGTCCCACTTATTAACTCAGTTGTAGATGTTTCATTTGCGACCAGAGGTTCGCAAATGAGACCTCCGCAAAAGCGACCAACTTATCGCAAATACGAAGTCTACCCAGCCCCTGAGAGTGACAAATGTGACTAATGTTTCACAAATGCGAACCCAGAAGGCATCACAAATGCGGTTTGCCTATGCCTAGCTCCCCATCGCAATTGCGAGGCTGTCTTTGCAAATTCGAAGCCTGCCATTCCCAGCGCACCTTTGCAATTAATACATTTCCATTGCACATACGGCTGCCGCAAATGCAAACTGGTGCTCCCATTAGCAAGACCTGTAGCACCAACTAAAAATAAGCAAATCAATGCGTTCGAAACTCACCCGAGCCCATGAGGCTGCACACCATGCATCCACACAAGTCTAGAAACATAATAAAAAATTACCCTCGAGCTCAAAACACCAAAATCACATCTGGAACCATAAATCAAACACCAAAATGCATAGAAATCATAATGAAACTCAAGAACTTCTAAAATCACAATCGAGCGTTAGATTCCTACCAAACCAACTTAGAATGACACCAAACCTTTTCATAAAAATTTCCAGATGAAAAAAAAAAACCTACTCCAAGCCCCATAACAAAAATCCGAACTCGATAGCCGCAAGTCAACCCTTGGTTAAACTTAGAAAAATTCTAAACCTTTAAATTGCCAACTTTCAGCAAAAAGAGCCAATTCATCCTAGGAATCGTCTAATTCAATTCTGAGCAGATTCCTAATTCCAAAATCACCATATGAACCTATTGAAATAATTAAAATGCCATTCTGGGGTTGTTTTCATAAAAGCCAACCTTGATCGACTCTTCTAACCTAAGCTTCCAAACTAGGAACCAAGTGTTCCAAATCAATCCAAAACCTCCTCGAAACAAAACCAACCATCTCCTTAAGTCGCATAACAACAAATACACATATGGGAAGCTTTAAAAGAGGAACAGGCTCAAATACTCAAAATGACCAACCGGCTCATTACATTTTGCCATATGGTACAGAAGATTTATGGGAGTATCTCCCGTGAAGTGATTGTGTATGAGTGATGTGTCAGTCATTTGAGTGGTGGAGGTTGGATCCAATAGGGAAATTCTTGTATGCTTGAGAGATATAGATTGGATATTCTTAGAGACAGACTATTCCTTGGTTGTAGACTGTGAAGATATGTTTAGAGAGCTGACGTTATGGGATATGAATAGGTTATTGTGGACTTTTTGGAGCTTATTTACCTATTTCGGATGATCAAAATTGATTTTGGGGCCCATTAACAGGCCTAATGAGAATGTATGTTCCATGTTGGATCGGGTTTGTTTACTCAACACAACCATTATTGAAGGGGTATGTCATCGACTAGAGTTGATCTTATTCATTACCAGATATGTTGCATGTGTTACTGTCTTATGCTATAATGGGTTGTGAGATTATTGACTATTACACACATAATATGGTTTTTCTTGGCCTCTTGGCGAAGTTTAAGCGAGAAAGCCCTTGGGATATCGAGTTGCTTATTGCATTTGGTCGTGTTTTTCCCTTGGTGGTATATGGTGCTATCCGTTTATCCATGGTTATGGTCATGCGCTTCGTATGCTTGCTGTTATCATACACGTGTTTGGTGGGTATGATAATTTAGGCAATAGGTATTCTATGTGGACTGGTATGTTTGGATCGGGTTACGACTGCAGCGAAGTTATGTTGGGATAAGATCCTTTGTGCTTATTTCGTGTGTTTTGGTTCTCCTATATGGAATGGGTTCATAACATTGTGCTTTGTGGTTGTATATGTTGAGCTTGTAGGATGATTCTCTTATTTGGTTCTCCTTCCATTGTTGGTTACATTCGAGTTGTTCTTGTTTGGTGCACGGACGGCATTGTATATGGCTCTAGGTGGCAAATGATGTGGCATGTCGGTTGAGCATCTCATATTGGGGCAGATGAGGTTGTTGTACCTGGGAGTAGTGAAATTGATGTGGATAAGGTGCGCCTGGAGGGGAATGTTATTAGTCAGCTTAGAATCTGTCAATGTTATTGTCGGGCGAGAAAACTCCATGACTTGTTGATATGATGGGTGGTGATGAGTTACTACATGTTTCTTTCACCATTAACCGTGTTTTGAGTGTTTGGAACAAGGTTATATTGGATATGAGGAATATTATCGGCACCTGGCATTGTAATGGGCAGCTTTTGCGGTCAGAGATATTGCTATGAACATATGAGTGATGGGTTGCGTTGTGTGGTTATATCTTAGGAATATATTTATGATTTCTATAGCCTTTTGTGGATGATATAAGGTGTATATGCAAGAATCAGATCAAATCAGGAATTTTGAATGTTGGAATTTGGTTCTATAGTTGATGAATTAAGGTTGAAGAAAGAATCTTTAGTCAGGATAGTGCTAATGGGCTTACATGGATAGAGGTAATGTGGGATCATCTATGAGTATGGTTATAGTGAGTTTATATAGTGATTCGATGGCTTTGGAATGACTCTTGGCACGTTCGAGGACAAACATATGTTTAAGTGCAGGAGAATGTAACGACCCAACCGGTCATTTTGAGCATCGGCATTCCGTTTGGTTGTTAGAGGTCTTGAGTTGCTTCATATGATGTATTATGAATTGCGTGTATGCTTAGTTTCGATGTTCGAGAGGTTCGAAACTGATTTGCAAGAGAAATTTTCATTTTTGGAGGCTCAAAGTTGAAGAGTTGACCAAGGTCTGACTTTTGTATAAACAGTCTAGGATTTGCATTTTCAAGGTTCCAATAGGTTCATATGGTAATATTGGACTTGGGTGTATGTTCGTATTTGAATTTGGATGTTCCTAGAAGGTTTTGGCTCTATTTGTCGAAAGTTGGCAATTTGAAAGTTTGAAAAGTTCTTAAGTTTGACTGGGGGTTGACTCAGATATTATCGGGCTCAGTTTGCTGTTTCGAAAGTTGGAATACGTTCATTTTGTTATTGAGTCTTGTGTGGAAAGTTTGGTTGTGATCCAGAATATTTAAGTGTGATTCGGATGTGTTTGGCAAAGGTTGAAGGTTTGAAAGTTAAGAGAAAGATCTTGATCTTCGATTCTTGGTGTTGATGTTACTTTTGGTGTTTCGAGCCTTTGAATAAGTTTGGACGGTGTATTTGGAGTTGTTGGTATGACTGGATGGGGTCTCGAGGGGCTCGGGTGAGTTTTGGGGTTGTTTTAGACCATTTCTAGGCCCTTTTTAGTTGCTAGTTTTTGGCTACAGGTGTATGAATCGCAATCACACACCTCTGGTCTGCATTCCCAAAGAATAAATTGTTGTTTTGGTCTTGTGAATCACGATCGTGGTCGTCTTGTTTGCGATCACGCGAAAGAAATTTCTGATGTCATTAGACTGACTTCTGGAGCTTTTATCTTGCAATCCACAAGGAATTTGGAGATGATCCAGAATGAAAGTTGTAGCCCTTTGTGTCTAGATTTTATAAATCAAACCGTTTGTCATTTGAAGTTTTGTACAGAATGTTATGGCTATTATATTAGAGGATGTCTTGAAAGAGTTAAGCAAGTGTGTTCGAATTTGTTCATCACGATCGCGGAGGTTCTTGGGCGTTATTCGAAGGGTAAAATGACGTTGGGCATTTTTTGAACCATTATCACGAGGTTGGTGACCGCGATCGCGAAGAAGGAGCCCTGACAGGGGTATTTAATGCCTAATTTCGAGTTTTAAGCTCTTTTTCACAAATTTTGAAGCTTGGGCAACGGACCAAGGCAATTGTGGAGATGGATTTCACCCAAATCTTAAAGGTAAGTGTTCCTATCTTTATTTTGATTATATATCATATATCCCCATAGATTTCTACACCTAAAACATGGAATTTCAAAGGGAAATTTGGGAGTTTTGGCAAAACTTTTCTAAAGTGAAAAATTATCATTTGAATGTCGATTTGGAGTCGGATTTAGATGAAACTTGTATGGTTGGACTCATTTTCGAATGAGTTTTTAGAATTTGTGAGTTTTCTGGGTTCTAGGGTGCGGGCTCTTGTTGGCTTTTTGGTTGACTTTGAGTATTTGATTAAAGATTCGACCTTTGTCGTTTGGGTTTGATTCCTATGGGATTAATTGATGTTATTGAGTTGTTTTTGGACATATTTGAGCCGTTCGGAGGTCGATTCGCGTGATAAGGAAGTTTTAGAGTGTTGATTTAGTTTGTTTGAGGTAAGTATCTTGCCTAACCTTGTGTGGGAGAATACCCCTTAGGATTTGGCCTTAATTGCATATTTGTGTTATGTGATAAGCGACGTGCACACGAGGTGACGAGCGTGTACACATGTGCTATTTTGGATTATGACTGGATTAGACCCTAGTCTATTATTATTCCTTAATTTGGGTATGTATTATATATGAAATATGCTCCATCACTTTGTGGCTATGTGAACATGATCACTACACTTGTTCTAGTCGTGGTTACACTTTATTTGTTAAATAGCATTTTACTATTTTCATGTCCTTGTGCACCTTGTTGGTAAATTATGAACTCATATCTGTGATGAATCTTTGGTATTATTGTTTTGTGATTTTTGTGGCATATGTGGGCATGTTGGGCGGAGAGATACATGTGGCTATTGTGATATTGTCAAGGGAAGTGATACGGGTAGCTATTATGATATTGTCAGGGCGGAGTGATACGAGTGGCATTGTGATATTGTCGGGGCAAAGCGATACAGGTGGCTATTTTGATTTTGTCAGAGCGGAGTGATACGGGTGGCTATTATTGTTATGATAAAAATGTGGGTACGAGATGCTATTGTGTTTGTTTTGTTGAGATGACTTATCGTTGAAACTGAGGATTTACTTGCATTGAATTGTTATCACTTATTCTGATAAGGTTATTGCAATTTTTTTCTGCCATACTTTTGTGGTCGGTCTTTGATCTATTGCACAAGTTAATTTGACCAGTGAGTATCACATGACTTGAACCTCATCACTACTTCACCGAGGTTAGTCTTGATACTTACTAGGTACTGACCATAATGTACTCATACTATACTTCTGCACCTTGCATGCATATTCTGGAGCTGAGTAGCTGTGAAGATGGAGCTTTGCATTAGAGACGTACCAGCGTGCTACCTTTTTTTCATGGTAGCTTAGGATTTCTTTTTTGTTTATGTAACTTTCAAACATATGTTGTATTTATTAATTTCACCAGCTTTGTAAATTTTAAATCATAGTGGCTCATGACTTATACTACCAGTCCTTGAGGTAGTTGTATTAAATTCTATTGCAGTTTTTATTAAATACATTATTGATCTCTTAGTTTATTAGTAACTCAAACTATTTGGCTGACCTAGCGGGTTGGGTTAGGTGTCATCACGACTAGGTGGGGTTTTTGGCCTAACAGTTTTAGTGCTCCGTTTTGTGATATAAAACTTTTAGTAGGTTTATTTGATATCTTATAGCTTGCATGCGTGGTTAGTTTTGATTTTTGGTAGGTTCATGAGTGTTTTGAAAGAGGAGTTCTTATTTCGAAAGCTTTAAGTTGTTGGAGGAGACCAAGATTTGTCTTTGATGTAAACGACTCCGAAATAGGTGATTTGATTGTTCCTTAGATTTGTATGATAATTTTGGACATATAGGTATGTTTGGTTTGGGTCTCGGGCGACCCGAGGTCATTTCAATGCTTCTAGTTGAAAGTTAAAAATTTGATTATGAAAATTTGAAATTCTTGAGTTTTGATGCTTGATTCTTGATCTATTATGTTGTTTTGTTGTTTTAAGCATACGAGCAAGTTTTATTTAGATTTATATACTTTTTCGGATGATTGGATGGGGTCCTGAGGGGCTCGGGTGAGTTTCAGGATGATTTCGGATAATTTTGGGAAGTTATCCATTACTGGTGCTACTGTTATCGTACTTGCGATGATAAGTTCACAAAGGAGGAAGTCGCATTTACGGATGTCACCTCACATTTGCGAGAGAAGGGGGAGGAAGGATAGTGTCTTTGCGAAGCTTGAGTCACATTTGCAAAGGTTGAGTGCTCCGGTGGAGTTCACATTTGCAATCAGTTGGTTTGTTATCCGATGTTGTTGTCGCATTTGCGACTCGGCTGTCTCAGGGGAGTTCGCATTTGTTATCACTTAGTCGCATTTGTGATACTTTTGTTGGTATTTGCAACATTTGAAGTTAGGTTATAAGGGAAAGGTTCCGAGATTAACTCATTTTATTCCATTTTTTAGACCTGGACTTCGTTAAGAGCCGAATTTTGAGAGGATTTTCTTCCCAACTTCTATGGTTAGTAACTTTAACATGTTTTTTGATTAATTTCCATTATTCTACATAGATATTAATGCCTAAATCTTGAATTTCAAAGAGTAGAGATAGGATTTTCGGGTAGTAACTTAAGATTGTGTATTTAAGAGATATAGACCTCGATTTGAGGTCGGATCTCGAAACTAATCATATATTTGGACTCGTGGTTATGGGCCATCGGGATTTTGTCTCTATTTCTGATTTAGACAAAGTGGACCGGGGTTGACTTTTGAGATTTCTTCAAAGATTGAACCTTTATTGATTTGGGATGTTTTCTCCAGCATTGTATGACTCCCTTAGATGATATTTGGCTAGGAATTTAATCTTTTTGAGTAGTATTTCTAAGGAAAGTTATATTGGATTGTGAACTTACCTCGGAATTAGGTAAGTGTCTTGCCTAGATTTGTTGAGAGAATTTTTCCAAATAAATGATATTGTTTGCTACATGCAGGGTCGATGCATATACGAGGTGACGAATGTATAAGCATGTGACAAGGTTATACATGCTCGGGGTAGATTAGATGTTTCTTTGTGCCTTGTTGTACTATATGATCTTCTTGACTTATGCTTCATTTTATTCTAAGATTATATTATAATTATCCATGCCAGAAACTATGTTTAAACGTATAACATCTTAAATGAGCATGAAGGGTTATTCTTAAAATTGTTGATATACTTGATTTGATCGTAGCTATGTCTTATATCATGAACACATATCTATACTTGTTGTTCTTGTGTTATTTGAGTTTCTTTATTCATATAAAATATCATGATTAGGGCCTTAGGATGATGTTTGGCACGATGGGTATTTCCGTACGGTTGCTATGATATTGACACAATGGATATTTTCGTGCAGTTTGATATGAGATTCGTACATTGGTTGTTTCCCTGCTGAGAGGATTGGGAGTTTGATCTTACGTTATGGTTTTTCATTCTTAGATACATGCATACATTCTATGATAGTAGATCCTACATGATTTATTATCTTGTTTATCATTATCACATCTATGCTTCCTACTTGGTTTGTTACTATTACATCTATGTTGTCACGCCCCAAACCTGGGGACGCGATACTGGCACCTGTTTGCCTCACTTAACTGAGTGTACCTACCTAAGACCGAGGGACTCTAAACATACGATGTCATACTTCGGCCATAGGACCACAGTGCAAGACAATTTATGAAACAAAATATACAACTGAACGGAGACTTGATCTGACTGAACATCAATATAAAGCTGGACGACAAGGCCGTCATAACTACTATACAGACAAGTCCTACAAGCCCAACATACTACACTAACAGACGGGATAAGTCTACAAGCCTCTACTGATGGATCTACTGTGGTCGGAACAGGGCCCCGACCTATATATATATATATATATATATATATATATATATATATATATATATATATATATATATATATATATATATATACATACACATACACCATATGTACTCAAAACCCTAGACCGGGCAATTCCGAAGGACGTGGAGCTTACCGATCAAGATGAACTCGGACAACACCTACTATAGAGATCTTCCCGTCTTTCTATGTGAACCTACATGCATGAAATGCAGCGTCCCCAGAAAAGGGATGTGAGTACGAAATTATGTATCGATCATGTAAGGCAATAGAATAATTGAACGCTGAAATTGAACTGATAATATATAATTGAAAGTTACATGAAAGTATCGGGTGTAATATCTCCCTAGGAACAGTCGTCCTCGAATGTTTATTCTTAGAGGCTTGGGAAAATTTTGCCTGAGTCTCCTCCGTATGCTAGACTAAAACCAACCTGCACACAGCCAGAAAACATACTATACATGCCACGCATGGCCAATGTCTATAAATAGCTACACTTGGCCTCACACGGCCGTCAATCATAAATACTGCAAGTCAAAAATAAGAGCTTACATAATGACCTACTGGTCTGAATCGGGCTGTGCTGAAGTATCCCATCTCGAGCCATATCTTCAGTTTGAAATAGGTGGGGGTATTTAGACTTCATATCTTCCTCCACTTCCCACATCATCTCTTCCACATTCTTGCTTCTCCATAAAACCTTCATGCAGGCTACCTCCTTATTTTGTAGCTTGCGGATATGTCGGTCTAGGATGGCAACTGGAACTTCCGCGTACGATAAGTCCTCCATGATCTGTACATAATCAGTAGGCATCACTCGTGTAGGATCCCCCATGCACTTCTGTAGCATAAATACATGAAAAAACGGATGGACAGACTCCAATTCCAAGGGCAAATCTAAGCATAAGCTACTCGAGCCACTCTTTGAATAATCCTATAAGTCCTTATATACCATGGCTAAGCTTGCCTTTCTTGCCAAACCTCATCACTCCCTTCATAGGCGACACCCTTAAGAATACCCAGTCATCAACCCCGAACTTTAAGTCTCATTGTCGTACATTAGAATATGACTTCTGATGACTCTGAGCTGTCAACAGTCGCTCCTGGATAAGCTTTACCTTCTCTATGGCCTGCTGAACCAAGTTTTGCCGATGTAAACCAGATTCTCCAATATCAAACCACCCTATAGGAGATCTGCACTTACGCCCATACAAAGCCTCGTACGGAGCCATCTAGATACAGGAATGGTAACTATTATTATATGCAAACTCGATAAGAGGTAGATGTTCTTCCCAACTTCTTTTAAAGTCCAACACACATGCTCGTAACATATCCTCGAGCGTCTGAATTGTGCGCTCGGCTTGTCCATTAGTCTGTGGATGAAAAGTTGTGTTGAGATTCACCTGAGTCTCTAGACCTCTCTGAAATGACCTCCAGAAATGCAATGTAAATTGGGCCCCAGGGTCAGATATAATAGATAATGGTACTCCGTGTAGCCGCATTATCTCCTTAATATATAACTTCGCATAATCTTTGGTTGTATATGTAGATCTGACCGGTAGGAAATGGGCTGATTTCGCGAGCCTATCGACTATCACCCATATTAGAATAAAACTTACGATGAGAACGAGGCAAACTCGTGACGAAGTCCATGTTTATTGCCTCCCGTTTCCACGTCGGTATTTCTATAGTCTGCATTAGCCCTCCGGGCTTCTGGTGCTCCACCTTCACCTGCTAGCAACTAGGACACTAGGCAACAAACTCAGCAATGTTCTTCTTCATATCGTTCCACCAGTACACATCCTTAATGTCATGGCACATCTTCGTCGACCCAGGATGAATGGAGTACCACGAATAATATGCCTCTAACATAATCCTATCTCGTAGCCCTGCTACATCTGGGACACACAGACAACCCATGTATCTGAGAACCCCAATTTTTTGAGCTCTAATAGCGGCTTCTTCTGTTGCAGAACTTGCTCTGTCAATTTGACCAACTCTGGGTCCTAATACTGCCTTTCCTTTACTTCAGTTATGAGGGATGATTTTGCAGTGTGTTGGAGTACAACCCCACCATTGTTAGAATCTACTAACCAAACCCCCAAACAAGCTAATTGATGAAGCTATCTAGCTAACTCTCTTTTCTCGGCCTCTACATGTACTAAGATACCCATAGACTGGCGACTTAAGGCATCAACTACAACATTAGCTTTCCCTGGATGGTATCAGGACACATCCTAACCCGACACCTGAGGCATCACAATACATGGCATAACCCTCTGGACCCTCTGGATGTGTCAGAACTGGCGTTGAGGTCAAACCTGTTCTTAAGCTCTTGGAAACTCTGCTCGCAAGCCTCTGTCCACTGAAACTTAGCTACATTCTAAGTCAATTTTGTCAATGGTGCCGAAAGGGAAGAAAAACTCTCAACGAACCTCCGGTAGTAGCCTGCTAAGCCTAGAAAGCTACGAACCTCTATTGAAGTGGTAGTTCTAGGCCAAGATTTCACGGCCTCAATCTTTTGAGTGTCTACCTTTATACCTTTATCGGATACAATATTCCCCAAGAATGCTACTGACTTCAACCAAAACTCACATTTAGAAAACATAGCATGCAACTTACGATCACGGAGGGTTTGGAGTACCGCTCATAGGTGGTCCGCATACTCCTACTCTAAACATGAATAAACTAGAATATCATCAATAAATACTATCACTGACATATCTAAAAATTTACGGAATACGCTATTCATCAAGTCCATAAATGTGACGGGTGCCTTTGTCAACCTGAAGGACAAGACAAGGAACTCGAAATGGCCATATCGGGTCCTGAAGGCTGTCTTCGGAATATCTTTCTCCCGAACTCTGACCTGATGGTATCCTGACCTTAAATCTATCTTCAAAAAGCATCTAGCCCCCTGCAAATGATCAAACAAGTCATCGATCCTGGGAAGTGGATACTAATTAGCACCACCACTTAGATGGCATGAGTTCTCAGTTCTCTTCTTGGAGAAGTTTGTCCCATAGACTCGTAGAGAGGAGTTATGTAAGGAGTTTCAGAAGATACACCGGGAGGGTATGACTGTGACCTAGTACGAGATAAGATTACAGATTTGGAACATCATGCTATATGGTTGGTTCCCACCGAAAGGGAAAGGATTAGGAGGTCCATTGATGGCCTCAACTATGGATTACGTTACAGTATGGCTCGAGAGGTAGCGACGGATGCTAGGTTTGACCAGGTGGTCGAGATTGCTAGGCAATTAGAGCAAGTCCGCAGGCTGGAGCATGAGGAGCGAAGGGCCAAGAGGCCCCATAGTTTAGGTGATTTCAACAGTACCTCATCTGGAGGCTAGTCACATTACAATAGAGGTCGTCCTTCTAGACCCTTCAGACAGCTCGCCATGTTCCTCGTGGTTCCTCTGGTAGCCACAGTTCCTACAGTGCACGCTCAACTGAGTCATCATTAAGTGTGTTGTCGGCATAGAGTTCTTACCATGCTGCATCTGTACAAGGTTCCACTGGTAGTTATTTAGATTATCAGGGTCAGCAGCTTTGTCAGAGGAGATGTTGTTTTGAGTGCAGGGACTTGAGTCATCTCAAAATAGATTTACCCAGACTGTTGAGTAGGGCTCTACAATAGAGCTCTCATCCTATGATTCCAGCAGCAGCATCTACCCTACCACACAGCGAGCTAGGGGTGGGGCACAGTCAACAAGATGTCTCCCTATAGGGGGAGGTCATTCACTTGGTGGTCAGGCCCGTTTCTATGCATTTCCCGCCAGGCCAAAGACAGTTGCTTTCGACACTGTGATTACCGGTATTGCTTCAGTATGCCACAAGGATGCTTCAATGTTATTTGACTCTAGTTCCACTTATTCATATGTGTCATCATACTTTTCTCGTTATTTGGATATGCCTCGTGATTATTTAGTTATGTCTGTTCATATATCTACACCAGTGGGGGATTCTATTATGGTGGATCGGGTATATCGGTCGTGTGTGGTTACCCTTGGAGGTTGTGAGACTAGGTTGATCTATTGTTACTCAGTATGGTTGATTTTGATGTGATTCTAGGCATGTATTGGTTGTCACCATGTCACTCTATTCTTGATCGTCACGCTAAGACCATGACGTTGGCGATGACGGGGTAGCCTAGGGTTAAGTGGAGAGGTTCCCTAGATTATGTTTCGAGTAGGGTGATTTCATACTTGAAGTCTCAACCTGTGGTTGAGACAGGTGTCTGGCATACTTGGCCTTTATGAGGGATGTTGGTGCTGATACTCCCACCGTAGAGTTAGTTCTGGTAGTAAGAGACTTTCCAGATGTATTTCTAGCAGACCTGTCGGTCATGCCACCCGTCAGGTCATTGATTTTGGTATTAATCCGGTGTCGAGCACTCAACGCATCTCTATTTCACTGTATCGCATGGAACCTATAGAGTTGAAGGAGTTGAAGGAACAGTTACAAGAGCTACTTGATAAGGGCTTCATCAGGCCTAGTATGTTGCCTTGTGGTGCACTGGTTCCATTTGTAAAGAAGAAGAATGGTACTATGAGGACTACAGCCAGCTGAACAAGGTTACTATTAAGAACAAGTAGCCATTACCGTGCATTGATGACTTTTTTATCAGCTTCAAGGTGCTTGAGTGTTCTCAAAGATTGATTTGAGATCGGGGTATCATCAATTAAAGATTCGGGAGTCAGATATTCCAAAGAGGCGGGTGCTTGGTGTCTTTTGGGCTGACTAATGCCGCAGCAACCTTTATACACTTTATGAGTAGTGTATTTCAGCCCTATATTGATTCCTTCACCATAGTTTTCATTGATGATATAATGTTGTATTCACACAGCTAGGAGGATCATGATCAGCATCTGAGGAGTTTGCTCCATACTTTGAGGGAGAAGAAGTTATATGCTAAATTCTCTAATTGTGAGCTTTGGCTCTATTCGGTGGCATTTTTAGAGCATGTGGTGTCCAGTGAGGGGATTAAAGTAGATCCGAAGAAGATTGTGCCAATTCTGAGGCCCCCCAGACCGTCTTCTATTATTGGGATCTAGAGTTTCCTTGGTTTGGCCGAGTATTATCGTCGTTTTGTGGAGGGTTTCTCATCTATTGTTGCACCTTTGACTAGATTGACCTGGAATGGTGCCCTTTTTAGGTGGTCTGATGAGTGTGAGGAGAGCTTTCAGAAGCTCAAGACCGTCTTGAGTATAGCTCCAGTTCTAGATTTTCCTTCGAGATCGAATTCCTATACAGTTTATCGTGATGATTCACGGTTGTCATTGAATGTGTATTGATGTAGGAGGGTAGAGTGGTTGCTTATGCTTCGCATCAATTGAAGACCCATGAGATGAACTACCCTGTACATGATATGGAGTTGGCATCCATTGTTCACGCATTGAAGATTTGGAGGCACTATCTCTACGGCATGTCTTGTGAGGTGTTCACAGACCACAGGAGTCTACAACACTTATTCAACCAAAAGGATCCGAACTTGAGGCAACTATGGTGTTTAGAGATACTAAAGGACTATGATATCACCATTCTATATCATCCGAGAAAAGCCAATGTAGTGATTGATGCTTTGAGTAGGGAGGCTGAGTGCATGGGAATTCTTGTTTATATTCTAGTTGGGGAGAGACCATTAGCATAGCATGTTTAGGCCTTGGCCTATTCGTTTGTGAGTTTGGATATTTTGGAGCCTAGCCGGGTTCTTGCTTGTGTGGTTTCTCGGTCTTCTTTGTTTGAGCCCATCAAAGCACGATAATATGATGATCCTCACTTGATTGTGTTGAAGGACACGTTGCAACACAGTGATGCTAAAGATGTTACTATTGGAGATGATAGGGTATTGAGGATGCAGGGTCGGATTTGTGTTCCGAATGTGGATAGGTTGCGAGGGTTGATACTTGAGAAGGCCCATAGCTCGTAGTATTCCATTAATTCATGTGCCATGAAGATGTATCAGGATTTGAGGCAACACTATTGGTGGCGGAGAATAAAGAAAGATATTGTTGAATATGTTGCTCGATGCTTGAACTGTCAGCAGGTGAAGTACGAGCATCCGAGACCCGGTGGTTTGATTTAGAGGCTTGATATTCCGAAGTACAAGTGAGAGCGTATCACTATGGATTTTTTAGTTAGACTTCCAGGAACCTTGAGGAAATTTGATGCAGTATGGGCTATTATGGACAGACCGACCAAGTCTGCACACTTTATTCTAGTTGTTACTACCTACTCTTCTGAGCGGCTGGCTCAGATTTACATCTTTGAGATTGTTCGCCATCATGGTGTGCCCGTGTCTATTATCTCGGATTGAGGAACTCAGTTCACATCGCAGTTTTGGAGAGCGCTGCAGCGAGAGTTGGGCACATAGGTAGAGCTGAGTATAACATTTCATCCCCGGGAAGACGGGCAGTCCGAGCGCACTATTCAGATCTTGGAGGACATGTTACGTGCCTGTGTTATTGATTTTAGGGTTCGTGGGATAAAGTTTCTTCCATTAGCATAGTTTTCCTACAGTAACAACTTTCAATCGAGTATCTATATGGATCCTTGTGAGGCCTTATATGGGAGGAGATGTCATTCTCCGATTGGTTGGTTTGAGCCTGAGGAGGCTAGGTTGTTGGGTATTGATTTGGTTCGTGATGCTTTGGAGAACGTAATTTTGATCCAGGAGCGGTTTCGTACAGCACAGTCCAGGCAGAAGAGTTATGTGGACAGGAAGGCTCGTGATGTTGCATATATGGTGGGTGAGAAGTCTCTTCTTAGAGTTTCGTCCATGAAGGGTTTGATGAGGTTAGGGAAGAAGGGCAAATAAAGCCCTAGGTATATTGGTCTTTTTGAGGTGCTTGAGAGAGTTGGAGAAGTGGCCTATAGACTTGCCTTGCCACCTAGTCTATCGGGTGTTCACCCAGTATTTTATGTTTCGATGCTCCGGAATTATTATGATGATCCGTCACATGTTTTGGACTTTGGCACGGTACAACTAGGACCAGCAAGTTCGAAAGTTGAGGTCGAAGAACATAGATTCGGTAAAGGTGCATTGAAGGGGTCAGCCAATGGAGTGAAAGTACAAGAGGGGGGTGAATTGTAGATAATTAAAGTTAATTGTTAACAAGTTGACTTAAAAATTAAGTAGTCGACTAAATATGGCAATCTTGCAGATATAGTAATTCGAGGTAATAAGCAGAAAGTAAATGCAAAAATTAAAGACACCAGGAATTTTTATACTGGTTCGAATTCAATGTGAATCCTAATCCAGTCCCCTTGGGTTGCAAGGGATTTCTCTTCAAGTGAATAAGTTTTCTTTCGAGTACAGATTTGATGTATGTCGCTCAGTTTCTCTAGCACTCGTTTGATTCAATGCCTCACCGGCTGTATGCCCTCTTTCTATCCCTGACTTGTTACACAGCATATCTATATAGGCTACTATGCTTGTTTGCAGTAGAATGAAGAGAGTTATTTTGGTTTGATCAAAGTATGCTAAGGATGGAGTTACACTGTGAATTTATACAAGGATCAATGGTGAAGGCTTGTCAACCCAAGGGTTTTGATCCTTGGAAAGAGATGATTCTTTCCAAGAATAAAGAACTATCTGTTGCTTCTCTTCAGACCTTTTCCTTCGGCAGATAACGGGTTTGACAGGATTCTTCCTTGATTGTTGGACCTTCCAATCTTGACCGTTGTCCGGATCTTCTAGCTTTAATAGTTCTTCGGTGATTTGATCTGACTCGTCAATCACAGATTGCGTTGAATCTTTATTCCATTATGGCAGATTTGATTTCCCAAAATCATGGAGCTAATCCTGATTTGCTGATGTAGTACTGTTTCTTTCCTTGTACATCGTAAGTATTTCAGGCCCTTCTAAATGATTTCCTTCCTTGTTCGACATAGCCATTCCAATAGTTCCTTTTTACTTCTTTGAACTCCTGCACATGCATATTAATTGCATCATTAAAATACTATCTAACAATCTCCCCCTTTTTTATGATGGCAAAATAATATACATAAATGTAAGGATGTAAACAACAGTTGACTTCCCTGTTTAGTACTAGCCGACTTGGCTCCCCCTCAATGTGTGTAGTCAACTGAACTTGATCTCCCCCTCAATGTGTGCAGTCGACTTGTACCTATATAGTCTTGTCTATGCATGGGCAGCATAGTTGACTTAACCTGTTCAAAGAATAAGAAGTATTGTCTATGCATGTAGCATAGTCGACTTAACCTGTATAACAAATAAAGAATACATATGTGGACCCTATGTATGCATAGTCGACGTGAACCTGCACATAAACCGTTAACAATCCAGAATATATATATATATATATATATATATATATATATATATTCTCCCCCTTTTTGACATCAACAAAGAGGGATCAGCAAGTTTTTGCAAAAATATTATCCACATAAGCAAAAGAAGAAAAAAAACATCCACGGGCACAGCCAAAACAAGGTTTAAGCAAAAAGTATTGTCTGAAAAACACATCCATCTCAGCGACGCAGAAAGTAAGTAAGAGTGTTACAGATCGCCTCCTTCAACTGTTCAAAGCTGGTGTTGGCAGCAATACTCATTCCATCCAGCCTGTCGAGCACCTCCTTGAAGGCTTTAACCGCATTCTCCCTTACCCTTTGCACAGCTACCCTGATTTTAGACACATCTGACCCTGTTTCCTTTGAAATAGCATGAATAGCATCCACAGTCGACTGAGTGGAGGACAGAAGAGACTTGATGTCTAAGAGTTGGGAGTCAATGGAGCTGAGCTTTTCACTTAGGTTGGCAGGAATGGGAGAGGGCAGAACAGCAGACGAAGGCTTGGTTTCCACAGGAGTTTGCTTCGCATCACTTTCACCCTTCTTAACCCAGGAACCCTTGACATTCACATACCCCATACTCGAGAAGGCTCTAGAGTTGTAGCACTTGAAGACGGGAACAAAGGGGTAGTCTGAAAGCGGAATTTGATGAGCTTCCAGAATGTGGGTGATGGCCATACCGAAAAGAAGACTGGTTGGATCTTTAGCACTCTCAATCATAAAATTTATGACCCAGGAGGACAGCTTGATTTTGAGTTTGGAGATGAGACAGTAGACAAAGAAGGTGTCCCTTTGAGAGAGGGTTGAGAAGGAACCAGTTCTGGGGAGAAGAGTGGTTGCAACAATGTGGGCAAGAACCCTAGTTTCAAAGCTCACATCACTAGGCCCTAATTGATTGGGAAGAGTTTCAGAGGGATTTTCAGCAATACACTGTTTAGCCTGGTCAAAGGTGAGTTCAAAATTCTCAGGCCAGACATTCTTAAAGAGGGTAGGAAATCAGAGCAGCGAAAGAAGAAAAGAGAATCGAACAGACCACAATAAAGAACAATGCGTTTACCAAGAACAAGAGTTTCAAGCCTATTAGGTTTACTAGAACGAAGATTAGTATAAAACATACGGACAAGGGTTCATACACTTAGGTGGAGAAATAGAGAGAAATTTTTACCACCTTGATACACGAAAAGATCTTACCTTGCAGTTAAGGGACTCCATATCATCAAGATCCAACAACTCTCTCCATGGGCGATGGGCTTTGTCTCTTGAGAGAGATAAGAGACAAGAATCCCCTATTTTGGGAGCTGTCCCAGAAATTTAGGTCGGGAATCGAGTGAGCAGAGAAATCGAACTTCGATTTCTTTGGAGTGGAAGAGGCAGAGAGATCCTCCATGGGACACTTACAGAGGCTTTTTCTCTATACAGTTGAGACTGTTCAGAGTACGCGCTCCTTGAGAAGAAGGCACCACCCTCAGAACGATTCAAACCCTAAGTCTACTTGCTCAGGAGGCGCGGGAAAGAGGGTTATTTGCTTTGAGCGGTTACTTTTTCGTGTGGAAGCAGAGGGGGTTTTTGGAAAGATCTTCTGCAATGGAAGAGATGAGGGTTCGGCTCACAGTTGAAGAAAGAAGGTGGGAGATGAAAACGGCACGAAAAGTCTTAACTTAAAGAGAAGAGATTTTGACGGATTTGAGTACAGAAAGAGGAAAGAGTGTCAAGTCGAAGCATAACGTGACGATTATTGGCCTTTCCAAACTTCGACTGCAGACTGATGGATCAATAGAATAAAAAGACGATGGGAAAAACCAACTCGTCGAAATTAATTGCACTGAAAAGGATAATTAGACACGTTTGCATAAATATACACTTTGGTCCTAAGAGTTTTTTGAAAAACAAATGATTACAAAGTAATTTTTCAAAGAATCAAGAGAATTTCGTCTATCCTTCCAATAAATGGGGTTTGTGAATTAGCAAAATTATCCAGCCTAATTGGGCAGAAGTGCCAACAAAAGCTAATTCTATGTCACCTTTAAGAACATGATCTCTAATAAATGATGTTTAATGTCTATATGCTTTGCTCTAGAATGATGCACAGTATTTTTAGAGAGACAAATTGCACTAGAATTATCACAAAAGATTTGTATAGGTTTGAAGGAAAGTTCATAGTCACCCAATTGATGTGACATCCACAGGAGTTGTGCACAGCATTGACCAATGGCAATGTACTCAGCTTCAGTAGTGGACAAGGCGACTGATGCTTGGTTTTTACTGTTCCAGGATATTAAAGCCTTTCCTAGTAATTGACAAGTGCCACTCGTGCTTTTCCTGTCTTCTTTATCACCTGCTAAATCTGCATCTGAGAAACCTTCTAATTTAAACGAGTTAGAGCGAGGATACCATAATCCATAAGATACTGTGCCAATAAGATATCGAATAATTCTTTTTACAGCAGTTAGATGTGACTCCTTGGGAGCCGACTGAAACCTGGCACATTTACAAACGCTGAACATAATATCTGGTGGACTTGCGGTCAGATACAGTAGTGATCCAATCATTCCTCTGTATTTTGTTTCATCAACTGGAGTACCCTGTTCGTCCTTATCCAAATTTGTAGCCGGACTCATAAGAGTGACAATTGATTTTGCATTGCTCATGCCAAATTTTTGGATCAGCTCCTTTGTATATTTAGTTTGACAGATGAAGGTTCCTTCTTCAGATTGATGAATTTGAAGCCCAAGGAAAATGTGAGTTCACCCATCATGCTCATTTCGAATTCGCTTTGCATGAGGTTTGCAAATTCCTTGCACATAAGAGAGTTAGCACTACCAAAGATAATGTCATCAACATAAATTTGAATGATAAGATTACCTTTTGTTGATCGTTTAATGAAGAGAGTAGTATCAATTTTACCTCTGGTGAACCCATGATCAACAAGGAAGGTACTTAACCTGTCATACCAAGCACGTGGAGCATGTTTCAGTCCGTATAGGGCCTTAGTAAGCTTGTACACATGATAAGGGAATTTTGAGTCTTCAAAGCCTAGAGGTTGTTTCACAAAAACTTCCTCTTCGATGAATCCATTCAGAAAAACGCTTTTGACATCCATTTGAAACAATCTGAATCCCTTAAATGATGCATAAGCTAACAGGATTCGTATAGACTCTAATCGAGCTACTGGGGCAAAGGTTTCATCGTAGTCGACTCCTTCTTGTTGTGAGTAGCCTTGAGCAACTAATCTGGCTTTGTTCCTTATGACTTGTCCTTCTTCGTTCAGTTTGTTCCTGAACACCCATTTTGTTCTAATGACGGATACATTTTCAGGTTGGGGTATCAGCTTTCATACTTGATTCTTGCTGAATTGATCTAGTTCTTCTTGCATGGCTTTCACCCAGCTTGAATCCTTCAAAGCTTCCTCTACCTTTTTGGCTCTATTTGAGAGATCAAAGCAATGTTTGCTTTCTTTTTAAGGGCAGCCCTGGTTTTCATTCCTTTGTTTGGATCTCCTATGATATATTTCTGTGGATATTCAGTTTCATTTCTCCATTCGAACAGTGCTTGTAGTTGACTCCGTACATTGTTCTGGAGTGTTATTGCTAATTTGTTCAGTCGACTCAACCACTTCTACAGGATTAGTTGACTCCTGTGATTTTCCTTTGTCCTGAACTTCTTGAGTTTGATCTTCGTCACCTGCATTAATGCCTTTCTCAACCAAGGGATTATTTTCAACGAATATAACATGAATAGATTCTTCTACGCATAAAGTACGTTTATTGAAGACTCTGAAAGATCTGCTATTTAATGAATAACCAAGAAAGATACCTTCATCACTCTTGGATCAAATTTTCCAAGATTCCTTACCATTGTTATGAATGAAACACTTGCTTCCAAATGGATGAAAGTAACTGATATTTGGACGTTTACCTTTCCAGAGTTCATAGGGAGTCTTTTTCAGAATAGGCCTTATGAGACAACGGTTGAGAATGTGACACGCAGTACTCACACCTTCAGCCCAGAAATGATTTGGGAGTGAATGTTCTAATAACATGGTTCTTGCCATGTCTTGAAGTGTTCTGTTCTTCCTTTCCACAACTCCATTTTGCTGTGGTGAGCGGGGTGCGTAAATTGTGAGTGTAACCTTGATCGTTACAGAAATCTTCAAATGCTTTACTTTCAAACTCGCCTCCATGATCGCTTTGGATTTTTGAGATCAGATAGCCCTTTTCTCTTTCAATCCTCTTGCAGAAAACTTCAAAATTTCTTACGGCTTCATCTTTATGAGATAAGAAAATTACCCCAAGTAAAACGTGAAAAGTCATCAACAATAACAAAAGCATATTTCTTGCCTCCTATGCTAGCAGTTCTAGTAGGTCCAAATAAGTCCATATGAAGTAATTGCAATGGTTTTGAAGTAGACACTATGTCTTTGTTTCTGAAAGAGTTTCTAGTTTGCTTACCCATCTGACATGCATCACAAATATGAGTTCTAGAGAAATTCAGTTTAGGTAAGCCAATAACTAAATCATGCTTGGATAATTTTTCAATCAAATGCATGCTGGCATGTCCTAGTCTTCTGTGCCACAACCAGGGATCATTAGATATAGAAGTTAGGCAAATGTGACCATCTATATTTTCAAATCCATCAAGTATGTAAACATTTCCGTACCTTTTTCCAGGAAGAATTATTTTACCTGATTCGTCTTCTATGGCACAGCCTGTTCTCTTAAACTTTACCTCATATCCTGAGTCACAGAGTTGACTTATACTGAGGAGGTTATAGCTTAGTCCATCAACAAGATATACCTCAGTAATGTCACAGTTATTGTTGAAAGGAATAGTTCCAGTTCCAACTATTTTGCCTCTTGAATCATCTCCAAATTTGACGCTTCCTCCATCAATCTTTGTAACCTCCTTAAAAAGATTTTTGTCACCTGTCATGTGACTGGAACACGCACTATCTAGGTACCATTTTCCTTTGTGACTTATTCTGTGGTGTTCCTGCAATACATAATAATTACTTTCTTTTAGGTACCCAAGCTTTCTTGGGTCCTGGTGAGTTAGTGCTACTGGGTTCAGAGTTTTTAGGTTTCCAAACCCATCCAGACATATGATGTTTACGAAATTGACAACCAGAATATTTATGCCCACTTTTGTAACAATAGTGACATTTAGCCGCAGACCTATTTTCAGGTCTTTCATAAGCATTGGAACTAGCTATCATGAGATTAGCTGATTCCGTTCCAGTTGACTTGTAAGTCGACTGGTCCGATCGACTGGTCGATTTAGTTCTGATTGGTTCCTTTCCAGTTGACTTGTAAGTCGTCTGGTTTGACCTAACAGAACTGTGACT
>NW_017670814.1:108425-166033 GCF_001879085.1 Nicotiana attenuata
ATTATGCAATTGATTTGAATAGATTTGGGCCATTTGGAGTCGAGTACTCGTGGCAAGAGCGTGGTTTCGGGTTGATTTTTGAGCCGGTTCGAGGTAAGTGGCTTACCTAACCTTGTGTGGGGGAAACTCCCCTTAGGATTTTGTATTATTGATATTTGAAATGTCTTGTACGTGAGGTGACGAGTGCGTACTTGTACTAATTGTTGAAAATTCGTTTTCATTAAGTAACTATAATTGTGATTCCTTTTCCTATTTATACTGCTTGTAATTTAAGCCTGCTGTTAGCCTAGGGAAGCATGTTTAATTGACTTAGTTGCTTTACTTGCTCAAACTTCCTTATTTGGATTATGTGTAGCATGCTAGGTTAGAAATACTTGTTTCACCTTGGTGTGAAATTAGAATAGAATTGAGTATTCTTCGTGTTGCTGTTGTGTGTTTACATTGGGACTACGGGACGGTATCCCGGGATATCCCCCTGCCTATTTACTTTGGGATTACGGATTGGTATTCCGGGAGCTCCCCTGCACTATATTAGAACTACGGGATTGCACCTGGTAGATTCCCCCAGTACTGGGTATTTACATTTGGGACTACGGATCGGGATTCCGGTAGATCCCCGCGCACTATGAGTTGGACTACGGGACGGTATCCCGGGAGATCCACTGGATGTTTATATTTGGGACTACAGGACGGTATCTTGGGAGATCTCCAGTTGTTATCTCTATGTGAGCCGTATTCTTTCTGTGATTACTTCTGTCTCTGTAATAGTTGTTGTTATTCTTATTATCTTGTGTTACTTCATACCGTTAGAATTTAATTATATTGTCGTATTCTATACTGTTTATTCTCATTTTTTTTAGCTATAATCAGTAGGGCCCTGACCTTCCTCGTCACTATTCGACCGAGGTTAGGCTTGGCACTTACTGAGTACCGCTGTGATGTACTCATGCCCTTTCTGCGCATGTTTTTCATGTGCATATCCAGGTACTTCGACTCAACCCTACTACCCTTTAGGCGGGGTGATCCATCAAAGACTTCGATGTATGTCTGCCGCGTCCGCAGACCAAGGAGTCCCTTTACATTCTCTCTCATAGTATTAGCCCTTCTGTATTTACTTTTGTTTAGACACTCTGGAGTTAGAACACTGTAGTTATTCCACAGCTTGTGATTTCATGAGATTTCGGGTTTTGAAAAATGTGGTTTCAGTTTGAGAGTTGTATTGTATATGTCGAGCGGCATCTTTAAACCTTCACTGTGTTTTATTCCGCAAGTTTTTGTTTGTTTTGTTCTGTTGTTTTTTTTTCCGCAATTTGTTAGGCTTACCTAGTCGTAGATATTAGGTGCCGTCGCGATAGTTCACGGAGGGCGAACTGGGGTCGTAACAAGCATCTGTGCGTTGATGAAGTTTCTACTGACAAAGTTCTTCCTTTCCAAATATACCAACAGTGTCTGTCTCCCATTTTCTTTAATTTCAGGTAAAAGCTTGTTCCCTGCAACAAAGAACAATTTTCTTTCCATCCACACTATCATAAAATTCGAGATGAAAAGTTGAAGAAAACTGAGATTCTGAGCAATAATAAGGTAAAATCAAAAGCTAAATTTTGTAGGATAAATGATCGGCATCATTTTTGTTGAGAAGACTTTCGGCACATTCCATGATTAAAAGGAAACTACAGTACTTACAGAAATTGATCTGCTTTCTAACTACATATACTGCACCTTTAGGCTAGTGAAAGTCCATTGATTTCCTTAGAAAAGTGTGATTCGTTAATCAATAATCCCAAGACTAAAATGCGTAAAAGGAATATGATTTTATAATATGAATTTGTAATACCCCAAGTTATTGCAATGTTTACTAAACTTTGCTTGGTCTTAAAATCTACTGCATAATTGAAAGAGCACCAGTAATACCTTCATTTGAGGTTTCTGATTTGTTTGAGGAACTAGTGGAGGGGTTAAATGCTGAGGGCCCTAATTCGTTGGTTCGGGCCTTGGATGCATTGGTTAAGGCTTATGCGAGTTCAGGTATGTTAAGGCTATCCTTTTTTTTTTTTTTGGTATGACCTACACGATTTGAACGAAACGAGAAAATGCAAAACTTTCATAAATGACTCTATTCATAGAAATACTAGGGGTCTCTATATTCCTGATTCCTCATGTGAATTATTATTATATCTTCTGTTCATGGGTCTCAGAAAAATACGTATTTGATAAAGTTTATCCAAAAGGTATATTGATTTTTATGGCATTCCGAGAAGATTTTATTAACGTATTTCATATGCATTTCATGCATTTATACATGCACATTGACCCATGACCAGACGGCGTTATATACTCCAAGTTAGACCGACAAGTAAGAGTTTGTAATTGAAGTCGGGGGGCTGAATAGATATATATGTATGTTATATGTATATGGAATTTGGGAAAAGGTTACAGCGTTATATACGCACCGCCACCTGATCAGCTGGTATACGTTGATGATTTTGCCCACAGTGACCGAGATGATATATGGGATGCCCTCAGAGGCGTGATGATGTTATGAACACATGTACCTATGCACGACATGACATTCATACGCATATGCATGACACTATAAGTATTTCATGATTTACAAAGTTATCCAGACTTACAAGTTGAGTCCTTTATTTTATGATTCTTCCATGTCCTTTATATACTAATTTACATGCCTTACATACTCAGTACATTATTCGTACTGACGTCCTTTTGTTGGGGACGCTGCATTCATGCCTGCGGGTATAGATAATCAGTTTGACGAGCCCTCATAGTAGACGAAATTGGTATTCAGCGAAAGATCGATAAGACTCCACCTCATTCGGAGTGCAGCCGAGTCTATGAGTCATCGTGTCAGAATTTTGCTACACATTTATGGGTAGGCCGGTACCCTGTCCTATTTTATGCCAAATAATTTTAGAGGCTTTGTAGACAAAGGTTCATTTTGTACAGTATGTCAGAGGCCTTGACGGCCCATATGTATTCATGTTTTAAGAAAAATGGTTTACTGATACAATGTTTTTCCACTTACAATTGTACATTACGAGTTGTGGTCATGTTGGCCATGGTAGTTACAAAAAGAATAATGAGTTACAGAGTGGTTCGCTCGGGCCCGTGCGGCACTGGGTGCCAGCCACGCCTCCCAAGGTTGGGGCGTGACAAGACCGAACAGGAGAGGTAGAGCAGATATCCACACCTATTTGAGACTCCATGTATGATTCTATTCCCATTCGAGGGTGAACGTTTGTCTAAGAAGGGGAGAATGTAACTACCCGGTCGGTCATTTTGAGTATTTAGTACCGTTCCCCCTCTTTGATGCTTTATTTATGTGTATTTGTGATTTCGTGACTTGTCGAGGTGGTTGGGTTGGTTTCAGGGAAGTTTCAGAGTCAATTATGACACTTAATCCCAAGGTTTAAAGCTTAAGTTAAAAGAGTTGACCCGAGTTTGACTTTTATATAGACGACTCAGTAGTAGGGTTTTGATGGTTCCAATAATTTGTATGGTGATTTTGGGCTTAGGTATATGTCCGAATTTGGATTTGGAGGTCTGTAGGTTGATTTGGTACTTTTTGGCGAAAGTTGAAAAGTTGAAGGTTTGGAAGGTTGATAGGTTTGACCGATAGTTGACTTTATTGATATCGGGTTTGGATTTTGGTTTCTGGAGTTAGGATAGGACGTTGTGTCATTTGTCACTTGCATGCAAAATCTGAGGTTATTCGGAGTTGATTTAATATGGTTCGGCATGCGTTTAGGCTTGAATTGGGGCGTGATTCACGGTTTTAATGTTGTTTTGAGTGATTTGAGGCCTCGAGTAGATTCGTGTTGTATTTTGGGATTGGTTGGTGTGATTGGACTGATGATCTGATGTCTGGTGTGTTCTTCATAGCGATCGCGATACAATGGTCGTGTTTGCGGAGGGCTTCTTGGTTGGCAGGTGAAATGTTCTTCGTGTTTGCGAGTTTGTAATCACGTTCATGATGATTTGGAGGGTACTGGCCTTCGCGTCGCGTGAAGGACGACACGTTCGCGTAGAAGGGAGGCCAGCTCGGGACATAAGTCCTTAAGCCTTCATGTTCGCAGGAAAGGCTACGCGTTCGCGTAGTCATGGGGTCGTTTGGTCACCGCATTCGCGACCAGGACGTCACGTTCGCGAAGGAGGTTTTGGCAGTTAGAGAATTTTGTTCTTCGCGATCGCGAAGGCTTTTCCGCGATCGCGAAGTGTATGCCTGGGCAGACCATAAATGCTCTATTTTCGAGGATTTTTCTTCATTTTAAAATATTTTGAGTTGTAGAGCTCGGATTTAGGTGATTTTGGAGGTGATTTTCACGATTTGGTGTCACGCCCCGACCTCGGGGAGTGCAACCGGCGTTCAACCGAGATAACCCGGCCAAGCAATCATGCTAGATTGCCTTCTACCCAACTCACCCATAAATAAAGAGAAGATAGATTTCATTAATATAACACAGATAGGATTTCATGAACAACACCAATTCCATTACCATTAGTTACTCCATTTTTAAGTCTCAAAATACATACACTTTCATAGTTGAAGTGGAACAAGTGATTCAAATATAACAAAACTAGTTTGACTTTCCCAACACTAATATACAACTCACACTGTGTCTACGGAGCCTCTATTAGATACAAAAGAGTACTAAGATAATGCCGGCGACAAGGCCCCGACTATACCTCAAACATAATACACGAGGAACAAAAGATAGATGATCCCGAAATGAAGTGGAGCTCACCAAATCTGCTGGGAAGAGGGTGTACCGCTATCACTAATCAATGCCACCTGCTGCGAAACAACCTACATCCATTAAATATGCAGCGCCCCCGGCAAAAGGGGCGTTAGTACATATGGAATAGTACTAGTATGTATGACCAAACACCCTCTTAATAGAAAAGTAATAATACAAGGAAGAACAATCATAGAATCAATGGGAGCCTCAAACAATACCAAAATATCAAGTTAGGAGAAAGATAAGATTCCAAGTAAATTTTCATATTTTAGGTTGGGAGATCTTTAGTACCGATATACCACCATATTTTAGCATGGAGTCTGATCACGGCCCGACCGGCTAGGCCGTCTTACCCAAGACATTCAGTCACAATCACGGTCACAATCTCAATCACTATCTCAGTTGCAATTTAAAGCACAATCACCACCATGTGTGCGGCATGGCGTCCGGTCATGACCCGATCGGCTAGGCCGTCTCACCACAATGTCGTGTAGATCGAAATCACTCTTTTCTAACAATCATCTCATCCCAATAAAGGGGAATAACCTCATCACATCAATCTCATCCCAAATAAGGAGAATAATCACAATCCACTCCTATACCGGCACGTGTAGTTTCGGGGTTAGGTTATTTTAACCTACCCTTCCTCGGTGACTTAAGTATACTCCCAAAGTGTTTATTATTTAAAGGGTTTATAACTCATTTCAATATTTTTAACGCGTCTCTTCATTTCATTGGCACTAGTGGCCCCAAATGAATTATCATTCTTGGCACGTTGGTTGTATTTCGTATTTCATGCTCACCTCTTTCACTTTCAAACATCATAATGGATTATCAACAACAAGGCATTTTATTCAAGACTTTAAGTACACATGTGAGCAAATAAGAATCTTAGGCAAAATGAGATTTCTTACACAATTCGACATAATAGCTTTCATTTGAAACATGAGTTGAAGTCATAACATGTTAACACACAGCCCATACTTAGATCACATTCCCGAAGGATAACAAAATAAGATAAAAGCATTCGCATGTTTTGAACATACATCTTTCGACACAAAGCTTATTCGGAATAGTCAAATTTGTAATGAACAACTTGGGGATTACAAGAACATCGTGGGATTCAATTCTAAGAGAGAAGTTTAACCAACATACCTCACCTTGAGCTTACTTAAACTACTAAAATGATCCGGGATCCTAGAAACCTCGATCTATTCGGAAATATAACAAAATTGAACACAAATTAGGAAGGTATTCGTGGTTTCAGCTGATTTGAGCATTTTATCAAGCATTAAGTGGGCATTATGATTTCAAGATCCTCCTATGGTGGATTCCTTCACCCCACAACCCAAAGTCTACTCATTTGAGCTCAACAACCTACCCACAAACCTTGATAGTACATGCATGCATAAATAACACTCTCTCACACAAGAATCACACTCACCATTAACCATCTTCTACTCCAAATTCGAAATTGAAAACTAGGGTATGGAACCTTACCTCTTGGATGAAGAACTTGTGAGTTTTCCTTGTGGATTCTTCAACTTTTGAGCAAGGATTGATGAACAATTAGCTTAGGGACTTCTCCTCTCACTCTATGGCAGTTCCTCTCTGTAGAAATATCATATTTTCTCTTTACAATTGGTCCTTCACGTCTATATATCGAAATAGGGTCGGGTTATAAAATAAGTAAATAGACCCTCCGATTCCAACTCTCCGGTCGTAGAGTGGACCGCAGAACAGGTATGCGGTCCGCATAAGAGACCGAAAAAATCACTCTCCAAAATTGGGCTGCTCGGGTCCGCAGACCAGTTTTGTGGTCGCACAATGCACCGCAGAATTCCCCTTCGAAAATTTTCATGCTGGATCTGCGAGGGGTTGTGCAGTCCGCGAAATGCTTATGCGGCTGCATAATGGTCCTCAAACTTGGCTCAATTTCCGCTTCACTTCGCGGTCGATCTGCAGCCCACAAAATGATTCTGCGATCGCATAGTGGACTACATAAATGCCACGTTCTGCAAACTTTTTCCTTTAACTCCACTATGTACTGTACAACCCAAAAAGTCCATAATGCGGCGAGCATTTCTTCAATACACAAACAAATTAGCTTACCTGGATACCACGAAGCCTTGGGTTTTAGGTGAAATTTACGGTGCCTTACATTTGGATTGGGATAAGTATTTTTGACTCGAATTTATTTATATTTCATGATTTCGTCCTTAGTTTTAGCATTTAATTGTTAAATTCAAGAGAGCAAATTGAAGATTTTAGTAAAAACTTTTATAAATTGTAAATTGAGGATTTGAAGGTCGATTCGAGGTCGGAATTGGATGAAATTGGTATGGTTGGATTCGTAATCGAATGGGTGTACGGAATTTGTGAGCTTGTTCGAGTTCTGAGGTGCGGGCCCGGGGTTGACGTTTTGCGTTGACTTTTTGATTTTGGTTAAGGATCTTAGTCTTACAATGGAATCAATTCCTATGACTTTTATTGATTATATTAAGTTCATTTGGCTAGATTCGGGTCGTCAGGAGGTTGATTCACGCAGGAAGGGCTTGTTAGAGGAGTGATTTGGATTGCTTGAGGTAAGTATCTTACCTAAACTTGATTGAGGCACTAGTTTCCTAAGTTATTTGTGATAGCTACGTGCTATGAGTGGCGTATATGTGTGTGATGGAGCCCATATGCATGCATTGGGATACTATTTCATGCTCGGGGTAATTCTTAGACTATGATATACCTTGATTTGATTTCTAAGATTTATATTCTGATGTTCCTCCTAGTTGTACCCCTTCTATGAATTATTTGTACCAGATTTCAAGTTACGTTGAGGTTATTCTCTTTATTGAACGTGATAAACTGCTACTTCTTGATGAAATTGTCTGATTGAGCTGTGATAGTACATATTGCACATGCCTCCACCATAGCATGTCGTTTATACTAGTCCAGGAGTATGATACCTGAAATTCATTGATCATGTATATGCATTCTTGTATATCTGATTTTGTATGATATGATCTAGACTGGTAGCTTGTGACCGCACCGGGCGGATTGTGATTATTGGCACATGAGTTGTCTGTGCGGTTGGTATTATTGGCACGTGAGTTGTCCGTGCAGCACGTGAGTTATCCGTGGAATACGTGAGTTGTCCGTGTGGTTGATATTATTAGCACGTGAGTTTTCCGTCCAGCGTGTGGATATGAATTCATCCACCTAGAGTTACCCTCTCATGTTTCTCTCTTGATGGTGTACACATGGATTGAGGAAAACTGATCAGTAGTTTGGTACTGTATTGGAAATTTGGAGGAAAATCTGGCCAGTATTGTTTGGTTATTGCATTTCATCTTTACTTGCAATCCATGATTATTTATCTGATTTATTTTCATATCATCTTTATATGCTAGATCATTGACTAAGCGGAATACTTGAATAATTGTGGTCACCAAGGTGATTTCATCCGTGATTCATGATTTGATAATATTATTATTTTGTACTTGTTAAATTTATGAACTGTACAGGTTATCGCAAGTATCTTTTATAATTCTTGCTGCTTTTACCTTGCCGAGGTTAGTTAGGGTACTTGTTGAGTACATGGGGTCGACTGTACTCATGCTATACTCTGCACTTAATTGTGCAAATTTAGGTGTCGGACCAGTCACTAGAAGCAGTGTTTGCTAGCTGAGTTAATCATCGAGAGACGAGGTAGAGCTGCGTTCTCGATTGCAGTCTTGGTGTCTCTTTCCATATTGTACCGTTGTCTTTATTTCAGACAGCATTGACATTTAGCTTTTAGACTTGTCTTTTCCGTTTTAGAGCTCATGACTCTGTATTTACCAGTTCTGTGAAATTTATCATGTATTGGTATTATTATGCTATGTTAAGGTTTTAGACTGATGTTAGTTCTGTCATTTCTGCTACTTTGGTTCATTATTATTATGTTTGGCTTGCCTAGCAAGTGTGTTAGGCGCCATCACAACTAATTGAGATTTTGGGTCGTGACAGATTCTAAAGTCCTGTCTCTTCTTTTAAAACTATATGAGTTTGAACACACATTTAATTATAAAGATGTTATATCTAGATTGAAAACTAAATAATTAACACAACTTTTTTTTTTGCAACATCTGATGTGTATAATTTTTTAATTAGAAACCAATAAATATATAATTCAAAAAGTTCAATAAAAATATCATATGCAAGAAAAAATGATTTATTGATGTTACATCAATTATTTCTTTGATGAACCACTAAAACTTAGTGGTGTTGAAGTTGACAATAGTAGTACTTCCTCCGGTTCACAATAAGTGTCCAATTTATTTTTAGCACGTCCATTAAGAAAATATTAAATTCTATACAAAAATACCTACTATGACTAAACTACCCCTAATTAAACATTTAATGTGAGGAGTAAGAAAACTTTTTAGGGATATATACATAGGGATTATTTTGTAAAAACAAATTAAATTCTTTCTTGATTACATAACTGGACACTTATTTTGAATCAAAATAAAAAAGTAAATTGGATACTTATTATGAACCGGAGAGAGTACTTGACAATAATGGTTCTAAATCGTAATTAGTGAAGGAGGCTGGCAATGGCGGTTGATAATTTCAATATTTATCAATCACTTCTTAAAGAGATCACTTTCTTTATCTCATGGTACACTAATTTTATCTCTCCTATCCACTTTAATTAATTTTTTAGCTTTTTTAAGTCCGCAATATTTAATTTTCTAGATATAAAAAAAATTAACTTTTATCTTCAAAATTGCACTTGGAGTAAAGAGTCTCAGAGTATTTGTTGTATTTTAAATGAACATATTTAAAGAGATAGTAAATGCTAATGGTCGATTTTATTGTTAATTAATATTAAAATGTAAATTCCCTAATATGTGTAATAATAACTACAAAATCAATTAAAGCGGATCAAATGGAGTATTGTTTCGCAGATTCACACTGCTAAATTTTAGTGATTAGTAATGGAAAGAGGCACGTCCTATAAAATTTCAATGCTTTGGTAACAAAGGTTTAGCTCAAACGTTGATGATATCTAGTATGAGACAAACTACTACCATAATACAACCCTAAATTTGGAAGATTAGGCACTGCTTTGTGCTGATTTGGTGGTTTTCTTGCTGAGAAGGTGCTGCACGTCAAGCCCATTAATTTTGGCAGCAAGTATGAAATCATTCTCTGTGAGCCCACCTGCAGCAATTATCAAAAATTCACTTAAGTTTCATTTAAGCTTCCATGAAAAAACAACTTGTCAACATTTTAAATGACATCATACCCAAACAGTTCAGTGCATATCAAACAGAAAATTTTCCAAAAATCTTATTATTTCATAGATATTCGATCATCTAACATAGGAATACACTGGTCAAGGAATCACATAAAGCCTGTAACTGATATAAAGTAGCTAGTTCAACGCTAAGTTATCCATCCTCTTTGCAGGTGAGCTCTAATGAATTCATCAAACAAAACAGAAAAGGTCTTCATGAATTGCATTAGTTTATACTTTAGATCAGCAATAGACTTATCCTAGAAAGTATAGCTAACAAACTAGGGACTGAATAGAAACTTGTGCTTCCAAATGCTGATGAAAAATAAATAGAGTGAAAATTGTTCAGTTGACAGTTCTTACCCACAGAATGCGTCCATATGTCAATTATCACATTATTCCACCCAACGAGATGAAGATCTGGATGATGACCTGCATAAATAACACAACTTCCTAACTTAAAATCACCATCCAACAATTATGAGAATAAAGTGTTTGTGAACATTTTCCAAAAATAAAAAGTAGAAAGAGAACTGACTCAGGAAACGCTAATTAGAAGACCAAAAGAAACTACAAGTCAACTTGGAATGACAAGCCAGAGTCATTGCATATAAATATATGACTTTGAACTCCCAAAATCAAATGTGGACACATTGCAATTCGACAACTCATAATAAAGAGTGAAATCATTTTTTTAAACATCTTCCTCATGCAAACTTTCGTCTATCCCTTCAATAATATTTCCATATCCCCTTTTAGCTGATACACCATCAACAGTACTTTGATTTTTAGTAACATCTGCATGTTCTAAAGGAAGTTCAGTATTGAAACCAATATTACAGGTTAAGCGTGCTTATGCACCAATCAACTAGCCTTTGATATGAGACCAACAACAACAACCCAGTAGAATCCAACAAGTGGGGTCTGGGGAGGGTAGTGCTCTGGTAGGTTATTGGCTGGCAGTGCTCTGGTAGGTGGAGTTACTTCGGGCTTTGAAAGATAACCAGGTTTCTGATATTTCACACATGGAAGTGATATTGATAATTTCTCTCTCAAGTCGTACATCAATTGGCAGAGGTAGTAAAACCAGATACCGCAAAGGTGCCTGATGCACCAGTAATGAGGGTCCCTTATGCGTTCTTTCACAAGTGCTATTTCCACGCCCAAAGTAAACTCAAGATGAGGAGAACTAAAGTGCTGGTGTTATGTCAACACAGCCGAGAGGTCTATTTCTTCTATTAACTGTTATGTGCGGCACATTTAGGTCCGGGGCATTTAACATCTAATGATAAGTGGGTAATTAGAGGCTTAAGCAGCAGACCAGGTCTTCAGCTGAGAAGAAGCAGAACGTGGAGGAGATTCATGGAATTGACAAAATGGATCAAAAGATTAAAGCCAGCTCTTTCCTTTTTCATCTCTCATTTTGTAATGAGACAGCAATTGTACTAATAAATGATAAGCTAGACTATGAGGACTCAAAATTCCAGAATTTATAGGGAAGGCAGCTTGCTGTCAAAAGCAAAAGGAAAAGAAATTAAATAAAACAAGTAAAACAACAACAGAGAAAATGTAAAATAAGTCTAATGAAAGGTAAACTCATGGTACGATACATCAAATAGTAACAACTGGATAGTGCATCCATAAGAAAGGTTGACGAGAGTACATATACCTTCAGCTTCTGCAACATTTGCTACCTCTTGAAAGAACTCTAATCCTTTGCTGAAAGTCTTGACTTTCCAGGATCTATGCAGCTTTAGTGTGCCAACATCATTCAGCAAATCCCAACCTATCACCTGTATAAACGAATGTTAGCAAAATGTAAAGGACTATGAGCCCGTTTTGAGTGGCATAAAAAAATTAGTAGCTTTTCAGCAGAAATAGTTTTTAAGCCAAAAAGCAATAAGTTGGTGTTGTCCAGCTTATTGCTTTTGGCTTGTTTTAAGCAGTTTTTAACTTATTTTAAGCACTTTTTAACTTTGCCAAACACTGAAAAGGGTTAAAAAGAACTTAAAAGTTGATTTGACCAGCTTAAAAGCCAATCCAAACACCCTCTTATGTCTACATGAAAACATTATAAATTTCAAACCTGCCACATCAACTGGTTCGCAGCTTCTTCACTCATAGGCCTCAAATCCTTTGTGTTGCACGGCACACACTTCTTAGTAGACAAATCTGAAATACCCATTTAACAGGTAAACTAAAAGTCATTGCAGCTATCATTTCTTTTGAAAACAACTAAAAGAACTCCTCCTATTCCCACCACCATCCAATCGCCCCCACCCAAAAAAAAGGAAAACTAAAATAAGCAATACTGCCACACATGATTTATGGAGTAATAGATCCCAGAATAGGGATGTCAATGGGGTAGGGAAGGGAATGGAAAACTCAGGGCTATGTTGCGCGGACTCTCCAAAATGTAGCCGCACCCGTGTCGGATCCTTCAAAATACACTACTTTTGGAGGATCCGACACGTATCCTGCCACATTTTCGGAGAGTCCGAGCAACATAGACCCAGGGTAGGCCATGGGAACATTTAAGCAGGCGGAGCAGGGCAAAACATAATTCTTGAAAAAATTTAATGGGACAACGCAAGGGGCAGTCAGCACATTGGGAAAAAGGGCTCACACATTGACGTGGGCTCGTCGATGTTTCATTCAACTTCATTCGGGTGAGTACTAAACACCTTCGTCGTCTTAACATCCCTTCTAGATTGCATTTTTTCATTTCAGCAATGCTGATGCTGATGTGTTAGAATACAAGCAGATGCTTTGCTACTATGTGAGCTTCATAAGAATCTATTTGCAATGAAAAAGTAATTGGTTTCTACTTTTTGGGGTCAATTGATTCTTTTTCCATTTTTCAAAAGCTATAATTTTCCCACTATTTGGCCAAAGAGTGGGTTGCTCTAGTGGTGAGCACCCTCCACTTCCAACCAAGAGGTTGTGAGTTCGAGTCACCCCAAGAGCAAGGAGGGGAGTTCTTGGAGGGAGGGATGCCGGGGGTCTATCGGAAACAGCCTCTCTACGTAAAGTCTGCGTACACACTACCCTCCCCAGACCCGATTGGTGGGATTATACTAGGTTGTTGTTGTTGTTGGCCAATGCTTAAATGGATCGTAGAAAGATAAACTTTCAGGAAGTTGGATTTGCATGGTGTTGTTTTGGAAACATCTGAGGGAAAGGGGTATTTATGTTAGCCAAAAAACAGCCGAGATGCTTTGGTTTTTCAATACATGTTGTTCATACACGTCCAAGGTAAACACTGAAGTGGATCGCAGAGAGGTTATTTTCAAGATTTCTTTTTTGATAATGATGGTGTCTCCGAGTGACCTATGGTCACGGGATCGAGCCGTGGAATCAACCATTGATGCTTGCATTAGGGTACACCGCCTATATAACACTCCATTGGGGTGCGACCCTTCCACGGACCTTGCGTAAACGCAGAATGCTTCGTACACCGGATTGCCCTTTGACAACATTGATGTCCGGGAAAGCTTGTGCGCACCTCAACTAGTACTATTGGGTATCTGCTACCTCCCACCAACAAATGCATCGGGTAAATCTTGAGAATCAATATTTTAGTGATACTGATTTTAACATATCTGTAATGTGAAGAAACTTTTGTGCCTTTTATTTTGGGCTTTTCAAGAGAGTTACTAAGGAGTAGTCCATGTTCCCTGCTTTTTAAGTCGCAAAATTCCAACATCACGAAAAGGAACATGGAAATTTGAAAAGAACACAAAATCAGAAACTAATAAATTAGAAAAATAAAGAAAATGGAGATGATGCTAAAGGATAAAAATGAAACAAATATTTAATTTTGATAGGAAAAATTTAGAAAAATAAATAAATGAAAGAGACAAGCAGAGCTAAAGTGGGACACAGCTTAAACAGGCCAGGCAAGGCAGGGCAAAAGTTTTCCAGGGGAAGACTTAACCCACCAGCACCAACTCACCGCCATCCTTACCCAAGAACCAATGTTATAATCAAAGATCAACGACAAGTCATTAGAACTGTTAATAACTATTAACTCATCAAATGTAGTAGAGCAGCTTAAATTCTCGGACTTAACATAAGTAAGGTTTATATTATCTGCTGACAGATCTGAAATGTAATGTGATGAAATTATGCACAAGACAGGACCTAATAACTAAAACTAATATCCTAACCACTCCAAAGTGCATCTAGTGTACCATAATCTAAAAATACAGAAGCATGCGCTTTTATAGGATTTTTAATATTGTTTGACAAAATAGACATTACCCTCTTTTCTTTAAAACCTGTTTAAATTGCTTAGTCACTGTTTATTTATAATTTTATATAAGATTACCTCCATCCTTTGACTCAAAACTTGTTCCCTCCATTATTTTGATGGCCATGATTCGTGTGTTCGACCATTGCCTATAATGCATCATCAGAATGGACCCCACTGAACTTCATAGATTTAACAATCAGATATACAAGAAATTGCTCATGAGATCCAATGACGCACCTGCAGCTGAACACACAGTCCTAATCCCATTATGTGTGTTAGTATTTGCCGACACTGCAACCTGACTGCACACTACCCCAGTTCCAGCCACACGTATATTTGAGCTGTATATATTTATAAAAATTATGCACATGGAATTATTCTCTCTCGAATTAGGTGTACAGGTGTGGATTGGGGCAAGGGAGCAGGTATAGAACTTTAATGAGGGAAACAGAAGTAGAGGAAAATACAAACATATCTAGAAGAGACATGAATTAAATATAATTTCTAGGTTGTCGGGGGGGGGGGGGGGGGGGTTGGCACGACTAATTTTCGAAGGTAAACAATTCACATTAGAACGACAGAAAATAAGAAAAATGGAAGATATTCACAGACATTTCATGGAATAGGGACAAAAGTAATGCAACATAATATAAGCATCATGATTAGCACGTTTAACACTGGATACAAGAGGTTCTGGGTTCGACTCCCACTATAGTCCAATTGCGGAAAGTAATCATCTTAAACCTTATGGAAAACATAAGGATCAGTCTTCCCATAAATCAGGTAGTGTCGAGTTTGTCTCACATCAGTTGTGGGATGGGAATTTTGTCTCCTTACATGATCTTGGATAATTGTCACCTCATAAGCTAACTTTTGGGGTTGAGTTAAGTCCAAAGTCTATTTCTTATTAGGTAGTTTGTTCCACTGGTGATGTTTCTAACCAATGTTGTCCCCTACTCTCCACTCCAAGACCTAAAAATTAAAACCTTCTTTTTACATGACATTACTAAATGCTTAACGCAACATTACATGTTTCTCCTTGATGATAGGCTATAATTGTGTATTTTAGTCGCTTATTACACTCTAATTTACTGCACTTTGATTGAGTTTGCGCTTTAATCGCTAGTGTTTTGCACCAACTGTGTGTTTTATGCTTTGTAGGAGTGATTCCGAGCTATGTAGATGTTATGGAATGAATTCAAGTGATTTGGAGCTTTGAAGTCTGAGTAAAAGCCCAAGGATACGAGCCGGGATCGCGTTGGGGGGTCAACGGATGATAGTTAGAGCAAACGAAGACTTCAGTAGGCAGATTGCGTACTGTCTAGTAAAATAGATATAACTTTTTGCTCAGAACTCCATTTTGGCTCCACAATATATGGTTGGAAAGCTAACTCAAAGGGCTACAACTTTCATGTTTTACGTTTTTTCAAATTCGGAACGGAACAGGGTGAAAAATGCGCGAACACGCGAAGTCGCGCGAAGTTCGCGCGTATTACAAGCCGAGGCAGAAAGGTGCGCGAAGAGGACGCGAAGGGCGCGCGAAGTCGCGCGTCTCACCCGGGAAAAGTGTCCTTTTTCACATTGGAGAAGGTATAATTGTTTGGGCCCAACCCTACTTGGTATACATACATAGGAGAACGTTTTTGAGAGCAATTTTTGACTAAGGAAGAGCACAGAGCCGCCGTGGAGGCCGGGTTTCATCTTTTCTTCCACCAACTTAGTCTTTTTATGTTTCTTTGTATGATTTGTTGTTTTGCTACCATGTCTATGTGGGAGCTAAACTTCACGTTCTAGGTTGTGGTTCTTTCATGACTATTGTTATTCGGATATTGATTTTGATTTCTTAGTTTATCATATTGGTTTATTTATTCAATCTTGCGCTTAATTATTTGATTGCTCGATCACCAATTGAATACTATCTACGAATTTAGGATTGAAATCGGGAGAGAGAATTCTAGATTGCATATAAGATTGAGTATAGCAAAATCTTAACTCTTAGGGGGAGCGGATTTGCGGTTAGGATAGGAATATACCTAATCGGCTTGCTTGGTTACTATACCGGAATTGTAAATGCGTTCTTGTTAATCCTAATTCTATAGGAATATAGGCGTTAGGTTAGCTTGAATAGGCGAGTGGTACTTCGGGAGAAGGCTACAAGCAATATTAACCCTGTCAACCAATAAACTAGATAAATTAGTTAGTCAATTCAATTGAAGAATACAATAGGAATGTTAGATAGCCCATAACCCTAGATCGTTTTCATTACATTGATATCATAATTATCTGCTCTTTCTCCCTGTTAAAAGTTCATTATTTATATTCTTTATTTAATTAGTTTAGAACCAAATACTTCTCGGTTTAATTCTTGTTTAGAAAATTAGGATAGTCTAATTTAGTTAATAGTTAATCACAAGTCCCTGTGGGTACGATATCTGGACTTACAATCCTATATTACTTGTCGACCACGTATACTTGCGTGTGCGTTTGGGAGCAACAGATCTCCAGGAGAGATGGTAGATTTCCCAGATATTTTCTGACGTGATTTTGATCACTAGAGTGCAAATCTTTCCACCAGCTTAGCAACCTTGGGTGGATGTTGGTGACCATGCCGAATCTGGGGACTTCGTGCCTTATATTTTTGCAAGGCAAATAAGGTTAGACCCTTCCCCCACCAGACCCGACTATCTAATATCAATGATTAGCATGAAGCATCTAGTTCTCCAAATAAATGCACAGAACATGACGACGTCCGTTTTGGGTTTAGGGAAACCCAATGGACTTTGGACAAGGCTATCTTAAAGGATCATTATGTGGATAACATAACTGATCCAGCTAGGTTTGACCATGATGCATGCACAATTTAAACAGAGTAAGGTTTCTATGGGGTATTAGACTGGTACCCTTGAGCGGACAACTCAAGGGGGAAGGCTCGGAACTGTCGACTGCACCGCTGATCGACTAGTTTTACCGCAAATATATCTTTCCGGATTTAGGGGGTAATGATATAGGAAGAGCGCAACCACTCATTATAAGCGTTGCTATAGTATTTGTTTTGGCACGAGTGGAGTATGATGTTGAGCATGGTTATGCAATAATTAAAAGCATATTGACATGTATTTGCACATTAAGAAAGCGATAAATACAACGGTTTCATAATTTAAAGCAATAAAGAAAAGAAAATAAGGAAGATATGTCAGTTTTGCTTTAAAGAAGAAATTAAATGCTTAAAGGAATTAAACAGATAATTGCACATAGAGAGAGGTACAAATTCACAAGAATAATTTGAAATGGTAAAAGCCTAAAAATCCCCAGCGGAGTCGCTATGCTGTCGCGCCCCCTTTTTCCTTCGCGGATTCAGGTTTATGACATTTGGTTGGGACAACTCCTTCCTTTTGGGAAAGGGGTTTTGCAATTTTGAAGAGTCGTCACCTAACGATTTTATGGTGCGTTAGGGCACCTATAGGGTTCAAGTACAACTACGTTTGATAACCAGAGATAGGGTATAGGCTTGAAATTATCCCAAGGGGAAGGTGTTAGGCACCCCTCAGGATCCACTAATGTGGTTCCCGGCCAGATAGTTTTTTGTGAATTTGTGCAATTAACAAGTAAACAAACAAGGCTCAAATAAGAGGGGATTTTAAATACATAAGTGTTTGAAAAATGATTAAATAAAGCAAAAGTTTTGAAAAGAGTTATAACTAAGCATGCTGATGAATGTAAAGAGGTCCAAGGTTTATTTGTAATATGGATCACATCAATGCAATACTCGATAATCACTCCTCAAAAGAGGGGCTACACGTGGTATTAGCGCATCGGTCATCATATCCATATCTACCCTTCCTACCCCGTAAAGGTATTAAAGCGCATATTGGTCTCGACCTCTATTGCATGCTATTACCCGTCCCATTCCTATCAGTCCCGGAGGAATTTGAGGACTACTATTCCTATAAGAGGGAGGATTTTAGGCTGACTCTTAGGTTTAAAGGTAAAAAGGCTAAGGCGACATACAAAAATACGTAGGACTACATTTAAAGGGGAAACATGTAAGAAATTAGAAGGCTCATATAATCCTCCGCAAATAATACATATAAATAGCACGACTCAAACATAGTTAAAGTCTGAATTTTTAGAATTCCTAAACCAGGGAATTTGAGTCAGAACCAGATTCATTATATAGCTCAGATAAGAAGTCCGAATCAGGCTTGCCTGCTGGTTGTAGCAGTTGCTAATTAAATAAAGGTAGTTCCAGTTTTATTCAAGTATTTACCTAAGGCTTGCCTAGGCGTAATACTGTTATCCTATGAGCATGATATCTAGAGTGATGCTGTAAACAGTGATTAATTTTAAACAGGCAATTTGGGTCCTGTAAACATGCTTTCTAAACCTTATTGATAACGAGTCAAACCGATTTTTAACTAAACTGGTTTTAGATCCTATAGGCATGATCTCTATAATAGCTGATTTTTATTCCTACAGACATGGTATCTAAGTATTAGAGGCTGATTTTGGTCCTATAAGCATGGTATCTAATTGAACATGAAGTGGAATAGGCAGGATTTACTTGACCACAGCGAAATTCCTATAGGCATAATTTCTATCAAGATATTGATTTTAATCTTACATGCATGGCATCTAATTTCGAAGCTGATTTTAACCTTATAGGCATGATGTCTGAATATAGCCATTTAGATCCTATAGGCATGATATCTAAGTGTGGAAGTAAAACATGCAGAATTTATTACACAGATCCTGTAGGCATGTTATCTACCGTTTATAATAACTTAATACATGCATAATTACCCCCATCCCTTTTCACTAGCCAACCCCAATATTCGTTACAAATTATTACAGACCAAATACTTGAATTACAAAAGGAAGTGCAGAAATAAGAAATTAGAACCGAAAGAAGCCTGATCTTGACTTCCTATCTGAGTTATATAATTAATCACTTCAAATGCCAATGATGTTCAAAGCCTTTCTCATACCTGGGTGTGCCAAAATTCCCTAAGTCTCAAGGGAGCGCGGGCAGTGCTTACACCCAGGCTTGCATAACCAGACAGAAACGAGTGCAGTGAGGAAGGGCCAGCCCTTATGTGTCCAAGTTCAGATGGAGCTCAAGGGTCCCAAGGCAAGGCTCACACAAAAGGGGCAAAACCTAGGTTATAAGAATATAGTGGAAGTGCAGAACAAAGATTGACTAAAACTGAGTTGGAAATAATAAGTGGTAAAAGTGATTTTGAAAACAGTAGTAGTAAAGCTCAAAATACATAGAATCAGTAGTTACACAAAAGGGGTCGTGGGGTTTTGGGAATACATTGTATGAAGCATATGACTCCAGAAAGGGGCAGGTTTGGTCATGCACAGCAATAGATGATGCTGGCCTGCCCACAAACCAACCAAGGGAACACAAACACATAGAGGGGATATGGGGGTTTGGGATTCATAAGGTGGCAAGTGAATAACAAATGAATGACAGAGTACACATATAGGGAAGCATTAATTTAATAAGGAAGGGAACATATTTCAGCATGCTAGTAACATAAATAGACTACAGAAACATGAGCAGAAGTGAACATGAATGAGAAAATGAAGCAACTTAAAGAAACATGTTGTTGTTGAGACTTAAAAAAGTTAACTAGGACATACCAGTAGAGAAGCAAAGTGCAGAAAGGTAATGCAAACAAGAGTCCACAGTCTAGCCTTGGCTTTCAGCCGGCTAGACAAAGCAGTAGCACAAGTAGCAGTAAAGAAAGAGAGAGTTTTAAGTGTAAGTGTGTGTTCTGAACTCAAGTTGTTCGTCTCTTTGAAAGAAGAGAGGGTAGGTATTTATAGTTTTGAAAACGAGTAGAAAACAAGGTAATCGGTAAAGTCTTAACATAAACATGGAAATAATCACCATTAGAATCAATTAACCCAAGTGATTCCCTTTTATTAAGGAATCATTGCTTAACGGGTACTAACAGGTTTCAATTAAGGAAAGAAAATCAGTTTGGGACAGATTGATTATTGCCATATAAGTGGCAGTAAAAGCATGAAGTAAATAACCAAGTCTAAGTGCAAAATATGCTTATTTTGGGAAAGGATTCAGCAAGGTAAAACATCACAGGAAATGAATCCATTAATTTAAACAAGCGAGTGAAATTAGGGTTCATAAAAGAAAAGACTTTGCAATCAGTCACAGGATCAAGATCTCAAGGAAGAAACATGATTCTGCACTTCAGTATATAAATAGAGCGAACAGAAGCATTAGATATGCGAGGCCAAACACATTGGCAAAAGAGATAACACAAATATACAGTAGTGGCAGAAATAAGCTAGGATTCAGTAGTAAGAAGATATTCGAAGCACGGTAGTCAAGTAGGTCAAGTAGTCACATAGAATCAACAGTGAAGAAGAACATAGTATCAGGTAAGAGAAATCAGAAATTGGTAAAGGTCTCAAAGTAGTAATAAGTGAGAAAACTTCTAAGCAATTTAGGGCTTCAACAGTAGTCGAGTTTAAGAGGTGGCAAGAACTCAAAATCAAACAAGTCAAACAAGGAAAAGAGAGTCAGAACAAAGAACAAGTACACATTTAAACAAACAGTTTCAGAACTCGGCTAAGACCAAAAAGGAATTAGGGTTTTTAACAGACTGAAATAGATAGAAGAACAACATGAGCGAATCGTTTAAACATAGCAAAAATCATAAACAACATTAAGATCGAAGAAGAGATCTTTTGAAAAACTTAAAGGAAAACCCTAATCGTTGAAAAATAAAGAGTTCTTTTGAAAGAAAAGTTGAAGAACCTTCGAGAAAACACTTAAGAAATTCATAGTAAGTACAGATCTAAGAGAGATCTGAAAGAAAATTGAGAGATCTTAGAGCTAGGGTTTCAGAAAACCCAGAAGAAGTGAGAAAGACTTTGAAAGTTACCGATCTAATCAGGAAAGTCAAGGATCTGCCTTGAAAGGCCACGGATGGCCGGAGAAAGGCCATAAACAAACGTCGAGCAAGGACTGGACCAGACCCTTCGAGGTCTGGCCATGAAACCACAGAAACAAACACCCAAGAGCCATAGGAGGCCAATACACATCTCCAATGGCCATGAGAGGCCATGGATTAGGCAGGGGTTGAGGTAGATTATGGTGGGATTAGATGGCGGCGGCCAGAGTTCGTAAGGGTTTCAGAGAGAATTTGAGAGAAGAGGGATTCAAGGGCGGCGTTTGGTGAAGAATGAGGTAGGTTTAGGGGTCTTTCAGGGTTAAAAATGGTAAGGGCGAATATTGGCCGTTGATCTGAATGATCAACGGCCTAGATTAAAGAGGGTAGATGGGAATACGGGTTGGGTCGTTTAATTAGGTTAGGGGTCGGGTTTGAATGGGAATTGGGCGGGGAAATTGGGTTTAATATGGGGTTACAATTAGGCTAAAATTGAAATGCAATTGGGCTAGATTTTAAATAGCCATTTCCCCTATTTATTTTATAAAACAAATAATAAATTAATTTCTGAAAACAAATTAAAAGCACCAAAATGAATTATAATATATAATTAACACTTTAAAAATATAGGAGCTGATTTTATGAATATAAATAAAATTAAATCTTAAAAGAGGCTAATATTGCAATTATATGCAATTTAGCTTAGAAATACTAAATAAATTTGTAAAGATATGCAAAAATTACCTTCGCTATATTTTAGAATAAATATGAAGATCCAATAAGTGAATCATCAAAAATAATAATTTTGGACATAATTATTGGGATTTATGGATAAAAAAAGGGAAATAAATTGATTTAAAAGCTTTCAAAAATTATGAAAAAATAATAAAATACTTGGACATACTTATATATGCATATATATGCTATTTTGAAAGTATTTTGCATATTGAAAATATATAGGGAAAAATTGGGTGTCAACAGTACGCACTAGAGAAGCTTGGCCCAAAGGTGAAGTGGCCGCAGAAGATGAAATCCGAACCAAGTACCCGAAAGTCGAACATCTCTGTGAATTTCATCAGGAGAGAGGTCACAAAACTGAGGACTGCATAGCCCTATGGCAAGAGGTAGTGAACATNATTAGTTTAGAACCAAATACTTCTCGGTTTAATTCTTGTTTAGAAAATTAGGATAGTCTAATTTAGTTAATAGTTAATCACAAGTCCCTGTGGGTACGATATCTGGACTTACAATCCTATATTACTTGTCGACCACGTATACTTGCGTGTGCGTTTGGGAGCAACAAGTTTTTGGCGCCGCTGCCGGGGACTTAGAAATTAACTATTTTACTAGATTAGATTTTTTACTTTTTATCTATTTAAGTTTTAATTTTAGTCTAGTATAGTTAGTATTATATTTTAATTTTTTTTTACATGGCATCTTTGAACGAAAAGTGGTGGGATAATAAGTATTCTTGTTTTTGTGATCCTTGTCCATATTGTAAAGGACCCCACTTGTGGCAATATTGTAAAAACATTCCAAATACCGAGTTGTGTGCACCATCTCCTTCATGTACTATTTGTGATGGAAATTGGAATAATTGTCCTAAGTGTTGTTATCCTACTCCAATCCCTTCTTATGTTGATTCTAATAATTCTTGTGAGTTTGACAGGAGTAACGAATTGGATGATGTAGAACACGATGTTCGCATTCTTGATATGCACGGGAAATTATTAGAGGAATATGGAGGTCTCCGTGAGAAAATTATGAATGAGATGCAACAATTTATAGAAGGAAGAGCTGAACTGGGACAAGAGATCGATCAATTTGGCAGTTCTATTCACGACTAAGAGGCTCAATTGAGTGCAAAAGTTGATGCATGTAACGCCCAACAATTTAGTGATGAGTTGTGTGAAGCTGAAAAAGATCTTCTAGGCCAAATTGAGGAGCTAAAACGAGAATACCAATCATTAGACCATGCTTTTGTTGATGTTGCCGAGGTTGAAGAGTGCGAAATTGAGGATGTCAAAAATAATACAATTTTGGAGTTGGAGCGTATTGGACCTCATTCTAAACACTTTTCAACATTGTGTTTGGTTGGTGACATGGGAATTGATCCAGTCGAGCATATGGAGGAGTCAATGGATGAGGAACAAAGTGCTTATATTCTTAAATTTGTGATGTCAAGGAGACAAAACGACATTCCTCACTTAAAGGCCAAGAAGTGCAAGATGTGATATCTATTAGTTGATTTCTTTATTTTCACACCACCGCCCCAAGAACGTGACACAAAAATTGATGCAAAACTGGGGGCGCAATTCATATCCTCAAAGTGGAAGGAAAAGTGGTGAAAGTGATGGCGTCGTGCCGCGACGTTAAATAAGGCGCTTGTTGGGAGGCAACCTAACTTTACTGCTTTCTTTTATTTATGTCTATTTGATTATTTTTATTATTTTTGTAGTATTATTTTTGTATTTTGTAGGAGTACGAGCATGGAATCAAAGCCAAGAGGCATGTGCAAAAGCGAGCATGTGTTTGAAACTGAGTGTGAGGTACCCGCACAAGGGATCATACGTGGGAGAAGTCTGAGTATCCCGTGAGCGGCTAATTCTTCGGCCTTTGGCCTACCAGGGAGTCTCTTTTACCCTCTTATTATTTTTAGTGTGCATTGAGGACATTGCACAATTTTAAGTGTGGGGTGAGAAGATTGTCTGAGTGACTTTCTATGTTATTTTAGTTGTGTTAGTTTAATTGAATATTTCTTTTAGAAAAATGAAAATAAATAAATAAATAAATAACCTTTTCCCGACGATGGATCTCCTAGACAGTTTTCTTGAGGGATGTAAGTCTAAAGAGAAAGGACAAAAAGATTTTCTTTGCAGATAGTGTAGCAATTCCCCCTTGGTTTTTCTTTGTGCCGCGGTTCTTCTCCAAGGGTTTTGTTTGAACCGGGTGTAGGTAGTTTTTTTTTTTTAGGAAAAGAAGCCATGGTGATGTGAATTGAATTGAATCAATATCTTCTAACTTTGTCATGCCTTGAGAATAGTGAGTACTTTAGTTGTGACGCTTAGGCTCAATTTTTGACTCTTGTATAAGTACCTTAAATTGTATGATCTTCACTTTGCTTAACTTCTTTGACTAGAGTGTCTTGATGAGTCCAATACTGAGTGAGTTATGTGCCATGTGTGTGTAAGGTTTTGTGTTATTCTGTGCATTGCATTCGATGTCTAGAACTTGCCTCGTGTGTTTGCAAAGCGAAATAGTAGTTTTGTTCAGTCTTGGAAGTGATATAGGCGTTTCTTTGTTGAGCCATATAAATATTTTACCCGCCTAATTGTTATGTATCATAGTTAACCCCTTTGAGCATGTATTCCTGTTTCTTTGGCAACCACATTACAAGCCTTACTCATTTGTTTGAATTAACCATCTATTTGAACCTTTTCACCTCTCATTGGGAACTTGAATTGTTATGAACTTTGTAAAAGTTAAAGTGTGGGGTGATTGGTTTGGCTTTTGAGTGGAACTAATGAAATAAGGAGAAAGGTGCACTGTTTTGAAAAAAAAGTAAGAGCCACTAGAATTGAAAAAGAAAAAAAAAAGATAGTTGCACTGCTGTGAAAATATTTGATAGTGGTGACTCTTGATGTAATTGTGCTTAAAGAAGTGGGGAGTTAATATATATTGATGTGAAGGTGGAGTTATGGTTTGACATAAGTATGGAGTTTTGAATATTAAAGTATATGTATTAAAGTGCTTAGGGAGGTGTAGTCACTCTTATATCTAAATGTATCCTACCCGTCCCTCAGCCTACATTACAACCAAATAAAGTCCTACTTGATCCTAGACTGAATGAGCTCGATTAGTAGAGTAGTACACTACGGGCAAGCCTATGGTGCATCTTTTTGTGGCATATGAATGTTATTTCTGAAAGTGAGTGAATTCTTTCTATCTTGAGTTCCCAAGTGTTCTTAAATTTTATTGTGTGGGACTACTCTCGTTGGTTGTGTGAGGACACTTGATTCATGAAGGAAAGGTAATGTCATTGACCTCTATGTTAGAGTAAGTGGGTGAGTTGTGAATAATGCGTGGTACTTGTGAGTCAAATCTTGAGGTGAAGATGTTACACTCTTGTGCTTAGTCTATTTTAAATATTCTTGGTGTGATAAGTTAGGAGAATTGTTTAAAAAGGTCGTGTCTTTATAAAGTGTAGTTTGATGTAGTTTGATTGCTCGAGGACGAGCAATGGTTTAAGTGTGGGGTGTTGATGATAGGCTATAATTGTGTATTTTAGTCGTTTATTACACTCTAATTTACTGCACTTTGATTGAGTTTGCGCTTTAATCGCTAGTGTTTTGCACTAACTGTGTGTTTTATGCCTTGTACGACTGATTCCGAGCTATGTAGATGTTATGGAATGAATTCAAGTGATTTGGAGCTTTGAAGTCTGAGTAAAAGCCCAAGGATACGAGTCGGGATCGCGTTGGGGGGTCAACGAATGATAGTTAGAGGAAACGAAGACTTCAGTAGGCAGATTGCGCATTGTCTAGTAAAATAGATATAACTTTTTGCTCAGGACTCCATTTTGGCTCCACAATATATGTTTGGAAAGCTAACTCAAAGGGCTACAACTTTCATGTTTTACGTTTTTCCAAATTCGGAACGGAACAGGGTGAAAAATGCGCGAACGCGCGAAGTCGCGCGAAGTTCACGCGTATTACAAGCCGAGGCAGAAAGGTGCGTGAAGAGGGCGCGAAGTCGCGCGTCTCACCCGGAAAAAGCGTCCTTTTTCACATTGGAGAAGGTATAATTGTTTGGGCCCAACCCTACTTGGTATATATACATAGGAGAACGTTTTTTAGAGCAATTTTTGACCAAGGAAGAGTACAGAGCCGCCGTGGAGGCCGGGTTTCATCTTTTCTTCCACCAACTTAGTCTTTTTATGTTTCTTTGTATGATTTGTTGTTTTGCTACCATGTCTATGTGGAGCTAAACTTCACGTTCTAGGGTTGTGGTTCTTTCATGACTATTGTTATTCGGATATTGATTTTGATTTCTTAGTTTATCATATTGGTTTATTTATTCAATCTTGCGCTTAATTATTTGATTGTTTGATCACCAATTGAATACTATCTACGAATTTAGGATTGAACTCGGGAGAGGGAATTCTAGATTGCATATAAGATTGAGTAGAGCAAGATCTTAACTCTTAGGGGGAGCGGATTTGCGGTTAGGATAGGTTTCCTAATCGCCTTGCTTGGTTACTATACCGGAATTGTAAATGCGTTCTTGTTAATCCTAATTCCATAGGAATATAGGCGTTAGGTTAGCTTGAATAGGCGAGTGGTACTTCGCGAGAAGGCTACAAGCAATATTAACCCTGTCAATTAATAAACTAGATAAATTAGTTAGTCAATTCAATTGAAGAATACAATAGGAATGTTAGATAGCCCATAACCCTAGATCGTTTTCATTACATTGATATCATAAATATCTGCTCTTTCTCCCTGTTAAAAGTTCATTATTTATATTCTTTATTTAATTAGTTTAGAACCAAATACTTCTCGGTTTAATTCTTGTTTAGAAAATTAGGATAGTCCAATTTAGTTAATAGTTAATCACAAGTCCCTGTGGGTACGATACCTGGACTTACAATCCTATATTGCTTGTTGACCACGTATACTTGCGTGTGCGTTTGGGAGCAACACTCCTCCAATGGGATAAAAGTTACCATCAGACTTAACATCAGACGATTTGCTATTAGTTAGAAAGTGATAAACACCGAATATCAATTAAAAATGTGGACTGGACTGAACTAATAAGTGCATTTCATGACTCGTGAGGGATTACAAGACCCGACTGCCAAAATCACTTCGTTTTCTTTTTCAATTTTACTTTGACAAGATATTAAACCTACAAGAACAAACATATAGTACTAGTTAGTAAATCAGAACTTAATTTAACAGTGTCAATAAAGAAAGAGTGAGCCCATGATACCTAAAGGTCCGTAACACAAATTCGCAAATTAACCCAAATGAACGTTTGAAGAAAAATGAAATAGAGTAAGTACCTTCCATGGTTTCTGGAGAAGCTTTGGGACAGTGATGCCAATGATACCTGAAGAAACTGAAAACAATCTCACCTTAGTAATAACTATGCATGACATAGTGGAAGAACGGCGTGTTGGGGAAAGGAGAAAGATTTACTGTAGCGTTGGAGAGAGTTGTCAGACGAGCTTGAAGCGTCCGAATCATCGACGCGTCTGCGGAAAAAAGGCGACGTTTGGGTTCTGGCAGATTAAACTCTATATCCGAATGCGCCGAGCCGAAATTGACATATGTGCGTGTAGTGTTTATTTTGTAATTATAATCTTTTGGATAAACTTGAAAATTGATCCCTATCTTTTGAATACATATCTCTGTATCCAGATGTGTCTGAATCCGAATATTTAGATGTGTTTTAATATCTAAATACTAAATAACTAAAACTATTTATTTTTTAAATATCTGAATATATAGAATTTATTTTTATTTAAAAATTAATAAATATAAATTTAAATAAAATATTAATTATTCTAATATTTTGGGTAGTAGCTAGTGGTGATTATGGTTGAGGATGGTGGTGCTAGGTGATGATAGTTAATAATGGTGGGGAGTGGTGGTGGTAGTTGTGATTGAGAAAGGTAATGCTGGGTGGTAGTAGTTTATAATGGTCGACGGTGTTGGCTATAGTTATTGATGGTGATGGGGTGGTTCGTGGTGGTAGTTAATGTGGGCGAGTGTGTGGTTATGGTTGAGAATGATGGTGGTAGCTGGTGATAGTGGCGGCGGTTGTGGTTGAGGATGGTAGTGGTGGTGGTGATGGTAGTTAATAATGGTAGGCAGTGGCAGCAGTTGAACGTGGATGATAGCATTTTAATGAAATTAAGTCTTTGTTATATATCTTAATCATATAGACCTATTAAGACTCATTAAGTGGTTGTGAAGTAAAAAAAACACCTGAATTATTAAAGTTCACATCTTTATTAATTGCAAACAAATGACGCCTAAAAAGGTATGAATGGATAAAAACGTGCCAATATTTGTTTCTAAGTTTTCATTTTTCTAAATAAAATTTTATTATTTGTGCATTTCGTGACAAACTAAGAAAAAGGATTAAAGTAGTTTGACAATCACTCTAAAATAAATGAAATTGTGATAATGTGTTAGATATATTTTCTTTGGCATGCGTTACGTCATGGGCGGCTTTCCAGCCATGCCCCATGACCCCTTAGACGCGTCCCATGGCGTCCTAGAAAGCCTCCCAACGCCTAGCGCCATGGACAGCCTCGTGGTCTTGGCCGCACCAAGTGACAAGCGCAACTGTGCCTATGTCGCCCCACCGATAGCCCTAGCCAAAGCCCAGCCACAGGCAGATGACAACAGCGTCGCGCGTGCAGATTTTGATGCTAAAGACAAGGTTGCTGCCGACGGACCTGCTTCTACTTTGTAGGAATCTAAGTCTTTTTTACTGTAAATATAGAGTAGTTTTACTTCCTGTATTTCCATTATGTCTCTTTACCTTAGTTAGGTCAAGTCCTATAACTTTGGTTTAATTTTTTTAAGCATTATTAGGGGAGATCAAGCAATAAAACTTTTAAGCAAGCAAACCATTCTCTGTATTTGTGTCTCTCCCCCTCGACACCATTCAACCTTTTTGTAATAGCTTTCATTAAAGCAATCAAGATTTCATTCATTCTCATTCTCTTTTCTGTTCTCTCAATTTCTTTTGACATTGGTTTTCCCGTATAGCATTAACAGTCTCGTCTAGTGTACAGAGGGGACCCTAGTTGGCGGATAGTAACCGCACGGATATCGGTTGCTTAGCCTTACGTCGCCCTTTCAAGGAATCTCAGGAAAGCGTCGCGTAACAGTTGGTATCAGAGCCTACGCTCGACATCAGACGAGGGAACACATTGCCGTTACCACCATTTCTGAACATGGTGAATCATGGGGACTGCATTATGGCCCTTGAAGAGACGGTTAACGTATTACAACCCATCGTGAATATGGTGTGTAACGACCCGGCCGGTTATTTTGAGTATTTTAGCTTCGTTTCCCTATTTAGTGACTCCTATATGTTATAATGTGGTTATGTGACTTTTTGGGGTGGTTGGTTTTGGTTTCGAGTGAGTTTCGGAGTGAAATGGGATATTTAGTCCCTAAGTTGGAGGCTATAGCTGAAAAGGTTGACCGGAGTTTGGCTTTTATGTAGATGACTCTGAAATAGAGTTTTGACGGTTCCGATAACTTCGTATGGTAATTTTGGACTTAGGAGTGTGTTCATATATTTATTGGAGGTGCGTAGGTCATTTTGGCTTGAATTGGCGAAAGTTAGAAAGTTGAAGGTTTGGACGGTTGAGAAGTTTGACCGAGAGTTGACTTTATTGATATCGAGGTCAAATTCCGATTCCGGAAGTTGGAATAGGTCCATTGTGTCATTTATGACTTGTGTGCAAAATTTGAGGTTAATCGAAGTTGGTTCGATATGAATCGACATTAGTTTTGGAAGTTAGATGTTCATGGTTTCCATAGGTTTGAATTGGGTTGCGATTTGTATAATCGATGTTGTTTGATGTCATTTGATGCCTCGAGTAGGTCCGTTGTGTGTGTTTGGAACTTTTTTGTATATTCGGACGGGGTCCCAGGGGGTCCGAATGTGAATCGGATTGAAATCGGATCATTTTTGGACTTAGATGATTGCTGAAGCTGCTGAAGTTCTGGTGTCATCGCACCTGCGGTGGGTTTGGCCGCAGGTGCGGACACGCAGGTATGAGAGGGCCATCGTAGAAGCGAATTTGAGTGGGCTTGTCTGTGACCGTAGATGCAAGGAGATTTCCGCATCTACGAGCTAGCAGGTGCGGAGGAACTGGTCGCATCCGCATGAGCGTGTGCGCAGAAGCGCTTCTTGTCCGCAAAAGCGCTTTTTGTCCGTAGAAGTGAAAGCGCAGATGTGCATTTTTGTCCGTAGAAGAGGATCTATCAGGGCTTAAGTGGAAGCTTTACATACGATGGAATTTCCGCATGTGCGGAGTCGCAAAAGCGACAAAGTGGCCGCAGAAGCGGTAATCGCTGGGCAGAAATAGAGAAATCAAGGGTTTTATTTCATTATCCATATTTTGAGTTAGAGAGCTCGGTTTTGGTCGATTTTGAGAGAGATTTTCAAGGAGTTTATCGTGGTAAGTAATTCTAACTCGGTTTTGGCTATTATACATGAATCCGTCATTGTTTTTACCATTTAATTCGTTATTTGAGTTGGAAAATTTGTGAAAACTTCAAAAGCTATATTTTGGGGATTTGAAGGTCGATTTGAGGTTGGAATTGAATAATTTTAGTATGATTGGACTCGTTATTGAATAGGTGTTCGGAATTTATAAGTTTGATCGACTTTCGACACAGGCCCGGGTATAACTTATTGAGTAGGCTTTTTGATTTTCTTTAAAGATTGCAACATTATTATCCGAAATAGTTTCTTATGATTTGTATTTATGTTTACCGTGAAAATGGTAATAACAATTAGATTTGATTTTTGTGGTTCTAAAAATACGTGATTTATTTTTGTGCTAGTTGTTAAGCAATAGATGCTAAGTAAGAGACTAGAAAATAAGATAAGATCTTGAAGATAGTATGTTTAAGCAAACCGAGTGGCTGAGAATCGGGGCCTCGAGCCTGGTTATACGACGCCTCGAGGTCGAGCTCGATGCTAAGTTATGGACAGTCAGTGACGGACTAACAGCTTTGAAAGCTTTGATGAAGGCTCTTTATGATCAATAATGAACAATAAATGAAGAACAATTGATAGCACATAATAAATGTAAGCAATAAATGTAAATAATAGAATCAAGGGAGAATGTATTTAAGTTAGAGAGCAGATAATGTTCTTGTATTCAATGTTGTGTGTTATGTTCTCTTACAAAATGACAAGGGTCCCCTTTATATATGAGGGGGAATCCCAACATAATACAGATGCATTTATTACAAAGATATGGGGCTGGTACAACCATTTAATGCCACTGTACAGGCTTGTACTAGCCTAATAGGCTTGGTCAGCTTTAATCAGGTGCCTAGGGAACTTCCCATTTCTCCATCATAGCTATCGATCTGCATTGCTCCAGAGGCGAGCGCTTGGGAACCCTTCGAGGTTGCATCTCGAGCCTTGTTTCGAGCCTTAGGAGGCATGTCTATGGAGCACCGTAATGGCCATGAAATCGGCTCCTCTGATTTTACCGTATACAATTTATAGTATAAAGTTATTTTGGCTAGATTCGAGCCGTTCGGAGTCATATTTGCAGAAAAGGTTTGCTAGTGGAACTATTAATCAAACAATTGGCTCAATCCGAGAAATACCATTTTTGTCACGACCCAAACCGAAGGGCCGCGACAGGCACCCGGTGCCTTACTCAACCGAGTACCAACACAGCATATCTTTCTTATCATACAATCATGGGTAAATGAGCCAGAAAACCCGTCATGAGATAACAAGAATAAAACATAAGGGAATACTCAATATATGACGACCCAACATGATATACAAACTTATATATGTGACATACGGGCCTATAAGGCCGACATGACCATTTCTAAACTCAAAACATAGGCCGACAAAGCCATACAAGTATCCATACACCTGACATCTGTGTACAAGCCTCTAAGAGTACATAAAATCATAAAGGTCGGGACAGGGCCCCGCCATACCAATCAATACATGTCCAAATTATACTGACCAAATAGGCAACTCCGGAGCAAGTGGAGTGCACCAACACCTTTCGCTGAGCTGATAGCCTACTAGGAGGAATGTCAACCTATCTATCGGGACCTACGGGCATGAAACGCAGCGTCCCCAGGCAAAAGGGACGTCAGTACGAATAAAGTACCGAGTATGTAAGGCAGGAAAGCATAAACAAGAACAGTAATGTAAAGAGAGATAGAGGAGATACAACCTGTAACATCTGAGTGCCTCTGGGGGCTACTGACATGAAATGCATAATACATATATATACATAAACTTTTAAAAACATACGCCTTTGTGGGCATCATCATCATCATACCGTACCCGGCATCAAAGAGGACTCGGTAAAAACGTACTCGGCCATCATAAAGCTCGGTAGAATCGTACCCGGCCACGTGGAGCTCGGTAAACCCAACTGATCAGTGGTTGCACAATAGGTGCAACATGGACAACCTTAGTTGCTAGGAGCATATCCATTATGAAATAGCGTATTCATTTCACTTTAGATCATGCCAAAAGAAAGAAGGATGTGCCTTAACATACCTTATCACAATCTTTCCAATCAACAAGTTGAACTCGCCTCTTTTCACCTTAATCTACAACAATGATAATAATACTATCATCAAGTTATGAAAGGTACAACTATCGCACAACGGACGACAAGCTTATTTCATATAACAACGGGCAGCATCTCCCTTATAATCCTTACTTCCTCCAAATTCAAGATAACTCCAACAACACAATAGCACAAGAATAGCAACATATATACATTATTTTCCAGCCTTATATTACACCATCAAATACTACAAAACAGCCCAACACACTCCAATCTTTTCATACACAAAACGACCACCGTACTAGTGTCAAACGACCCGGAAATGTTACGACGAACGACCAGCCTACCACCCTAAATCTATATGGTATTTTTCCACACCCTTACTCCCCCAAAACTCCAAAAAACAGTAGTAAAATACGCAGTCCAACAGCAACACAAAACAATCCACAAAACAGTCCGCTACAAGTGAGTAACTCGAACTTACGGCTTCCGATCACCGTCTCGTGAGTTCTTAAAAGTATAGAACGACTTACCATGAATTTAAGCAGAAAAAATGGATGAAAGAGAGCAGCAAACTTACCTTATTTGTTGGATAACTCAGCCCTTATCTTGGTTCTTCAAACTCTAGGTTTTACTCCCAATTAGAACTTGAAAGAGAGAGAAAATCAATTAGGGTTTGTGGGTAATTTTTGGGAGGAAGTTTGCAGGGGTTTAGGTCTGGTTATTTATGATATATAATGAGTTTTATATTGCAGATAATCCCTTAAATGGTCTCTTTGGCTGACCCGAAATTGCCTCTTTTTGGGCTCTCATTTAACCAAGTAGGTGACACACCTACTTGTCACCTAGCAGCCTGCACAGTCTCGTAAAAATACATATATCTCTCTACTACCATGTCGTGTTGATAAACGGTTTAATGATTTAGAAAATAGACTCATAGAGCTTCAATTTGATGGGTGTAACATCCCGTAACTCTAAGTATATTGGGAGAAAATCGCAGTTACATTTGACCTAAGTTTCAACACATTTATGAATGTAACTTGTGATGACCTTTTTCAACTTTTGTTCAACAACTCGCTTGACTTCAAATCATAACGCACGTCTATCATACGACTAAAATAACTCATAACATAATCTCTGTATAATTTTAAACACCCTATTCTCGCCCCAAGAGTACATGTTACAACATTTCCAACTTGTCGACTTTCGACGAAACTTATTTTCTTCAATTCATTTAGCTTCTAGGCCTTCAAAACCTTAAATTACTTTATGTACTTTCAAAGTTGATCTCATTTCAGAGCTTACATCAATTGACTTACGAATAGTCTCATGTACGCAAATATGGGGTGTAACATCATTCCCCCCTTTGGAACATTCGTCCTCGAATGTTGACTAATGCGTCTATTAGTCTCATAACCCATAGCTCTTACGAATATTTTAATATTGTCCTTGCCATCTAGGCAACTGTTTTGTGTATAAATTTGAAGGCTAGGGCATTCCCCCTTTAGGTCTCTTTCTCACACCACGACTTGTCGTCGAAATTCTTCAAATCTCGTAGTTGTTGCGACCTTCTATCATGCAGCCTGTATGTGCGCCTATGCGACTCTTCTATCCTACTTCCTTCAGCTTTTAGCCAATCTCTAGGCCTCACTTTGTGAATATATACAGAACTATGGCAAGTTGTCCCTCTAGGCATATATAGGTGTACTGAAGTCATTTGCTTGGTACTTTAACAAACGTATGACTATTGCTATATCTTGTTTCATAGCCTTGTATATCTATCCTTATGGCTTTACTACATCTTGGTAGGTTATACTATACAATAACACTTACTTCGGTTTACTATTACCGTGGTTTGCTACCCAACTCCAGGTTACTTTCTCGCTGCTTATCCTATATGTATAAATCTAAGTCCTTTAGTGCTTCCTCATTACTATTGATCTTAAGAATAACAAAGAAATCTCATCTCGTACATTGGAACTTGTACCCATCTATTGTTGATTCACCTTAATGTTGATCTATAATCTATCATTGATCACTTGAAACCTCTTTTGTAATACATGTCGTTAGGGCTCATGTTGCATCAGGAAACATCTGAAGTTATTTGCTTGATCCAGCTAGGGGTGATACAATACTTCACTAACTGTATTTCATAGCATTCCAACATGATTCACCTTATGGGCGTATTATAACCCTGTACAATTCATGAAATCCCTTTTCTTTGAATCATCACCCAATCAAAGGTCTAAACGTCATCCTCTTATCTATCACAATTACACCCTTATTCTACCATTAGGGCAGCATTCTATCTTTTTATAAATTCTCCTAGTCTTAAACTCCTCTAAGCTCACTCATGTTATACTAAGCTTTTTATAACTTTATGGAAACCATCAGCTCTCTTGTTGTGATGGTTTTAATCCCGAGGACTTACCTATTCTCGTCACCTTCTCACTCACCTTTTCTTATCCTTAGTCCTGTCTAGCTAAAACCTTGTCGCTCTACCATACTTTAGCTTGCGACCTACATATATCTATTTATACTACTCGCAACCTTCTTTTAAATTGCAAGCACCATATATTTCCTTATGTTATTTTGGAACCTCAAGCGAGACATCATATCGTCTCTAACTCTTATTTACTCTCTTAAATAGACCTCTCTATATCTAGAAACCGCATGCTGAAAAATATGCCACCAACGACACCACTATCATTTCTTGATACAGAATTGTGACGCTTCCAACCCTCTATCTGATATCTGGATTATTTGTAGATTCTGTACTTGGGCATCTCGTACCTTCTTCACATGTACCTTACTTACCTTTAAATCTTGCATCATATCTTCTATATCTTTCATAACCTCTCTTCCACATAGGTGCAATTCACATCCACACCTTAAAGCTCTACTATAATACTTGTACATCATGTGCATACACAATCCACCGAAAGCTTCATACTGACTTCTTATGAGGTTGGTACTGTTCTAACTAGATTTATGGTAGAGGCATTATAGAATATGTCCGTTGTACTAACTCTTCCGTACCTCTGATATTTTGAGTGATTCTATAATATTCTAAATCACGATTTCTATACTCATCGGGGTCTAATAATCAGACTCCTAATTCACTTTGCTGATGTAACTCTTTAGTTTCCTTCTCTATCTCAGCCTTTAAGTAGGCTTACTTTATCTTCTGATCTGCGGCTTAGGGTACTAGTTATTACTTTAGCCCCTCATCGATCCTATGGAACATCCATGATATAACCTTCTAGCAATTCAAGCTTTTGTTTGTGACGTGGAGTCAATTCTTTCTTTTAACTTATACTGGAGTCTCCTATAGCTGTATCATTGTCAACATATATGCTGCATGGATAACACTCTGAAATCTTAAGTGTGTTCATAACGTAACTAACTCTGGGTCATAGATCGAAGAATTCCTTTCGTCCCTTCTCAGCTTTCGTTAAAAGTAAGCAATTACCTTTCTTGGTCGTTCTCCCACTTGTTGCATGAATATTTGGCTTATCTTAGTGACCACATATATTGGAATTTTGTGAAACTCATATGATCTCGAATATTACTTTGGATTTTACTTCCCATTCCTCAGTTACGACAGGTGCCACTTTGTTATGGAGAGCATATAATGACGTAGTGAGACTATTGTTACAAGACCATTATTTATTTAGGTCACTATGCTTTGTTTGAAGCCTTCTTCCTTATTTCCTCAACTAGTCTTTCATTGTAGCATTTATGGAAGACTCTCTGACTCTTGTAAAGCTGTGAGCTTATCCCATCATATACCTGACGAAATTTTTGATGTTCTTACTCACTTATAAATATCCTCAATTATATACCTTCGTGCCCTTGCTCTCGCAGGGTTACTTCTGAACTCAAATATTTTTTTTTGTCTCCCCAGTGGCACTCTCTTTTATTTCCGTAACACTTTTTACGGCAACTATAACTACCTCAACTCCTATCTGAATATTTCTCAAGGATTACGATGTCGTATCTGTGAGACTGAATTCCCTATGCTGGGGTTCACTAGGTTTATCTTGCACGATCTGCTGATTTATCTGTATCCTCTTGTCTAGCCATAGCTAGGTTCTTCCTGAATCAACTACCATTTCTGCACTATCACCAACAGTTATTTCAAATGAAATATTTAACTTTGAAGTCTTTTTTCTCTCTCTGGAACCCCCTGCCACATGCAGCAAGTTGAACATAAATAAATTCAATTTATTTCTTAACTCATTACATGACTCTTGGTGCTTTATGTTTTATGGTTGCTCTATTTCTTCATGTTATATTTTCTTGGGTCGCTTTCGAGAAGGTAGTATTGGGAACAATTGAAAGTTGTATATTTGTGGTGAAGTCAGAAGTTTAAGGATCTTTACTACTTGTCAGCAAAGTCCCATTTTAGTATCTTAATTTGATCAAAATAATGGAAGGTTATTTAGGTATTTTTTTGTTGCTCATTGTGGTACACTAGGTAAACATTAAATGACATTATTCTTTTGCGAAATGATGCAAAGAAAACGGAGATATAGGGTTGCTGGAGCTCATCATTAATTTATAATGCACCAAGAGAAACTGCTCCACTTGTAGCAACATCAGAAAAATGTCACGGGATCTTTTCAGAAGCTTATTAGCAATTGATTAAAGCTATTGATGGATGGAAAATCATTGTTTTGACTGATATTGTTATTAAGCTCAAAATTATGATAATGATCATTGTTTCGAACTTGTTCATTATTCCACTTGGACAACTCTTATATGGTCTAGATGTTGGTAATGTGTTCTCTGTTATGCTAGTTTTGTTCACTTGGTATTCAGGAGCAATCTCTGTCTTACAATATTATTATTTTACTTGGATCTTGGCTATTCCAAAGTAATTGGTGTTTGTAAAAGGAAGTTACTTGCAAATTACAACAATGAGGTTGGTACCGCCATTGGTCTTGGATGAATGAAAAAGGTAGAGAGATGAATATTTTCATCTTTGACGGTGGAGGAGGAGCCTCTTAGTAACCTCAAGGACAATGAAGCATCTGCAATCTTCATGAACAAAATTACTGATTGGGTGAAATTTGGTTATCACTTGTTTGTTCCATTTCCAACCTTGAGGAGGTTGTTTAAAAGGGGATGGAATACAGCAATGGGTGTAGGTGCACAATCGAGTCTAAGAATTTGTAGAAGCTTTTTGTGTTTTATGCTTTTGGGTCCTACGTTTAGCTATTATCATTTGAGTCCTTGCTATTTACTTTTCAGTCCCTAAAGGTGTCACTGCCGCTGCCGACACGTGTCTAGTTTGTTAGGCTGCTCTCTTCTTAAAATATTGTGTACTTCTCTTTCTTTATGCTGAATGAAATCAATCTCTTTTCTCTATATTTTTCCTTTTGTTTTTTCTTTGCTTTCCTTAGTTTAGCTTAATGGCAGTTCCACCATGGGAAGCGTTACAACATTATTAAAACACATGGCGATGTGATTTTTGATAGATTTGGCTCGTGCTAAGTACATGAGTGATTTAAATTGAACTAGCCATCAAGACGAACTACTCCAAATTTATTTTACCCAATTTGTATCTGTTTACCCTAAAAAGTGGATAACAATTAAACTTATAATGTGGTTTTAAGGATACGCAATTTCACTCAATACCAATTGAGAGACGCAATGATAAGTAATGGAAATCGACAATAATGTAAAGCTAATCAGTGTTTGAACAGAGCCCTCGAGTTGGAATACACTCGAGCTAGTAGAGCAAGAACAACTAAAAGCAACAAACTGATAAACAAGAGAATTAAAGAGAGAATATTGTATTGCTTTGATCTGTATCAATGCCCATCTACAAGATGATTACGACCCCCGTTATATAGTAGAGGAATCCTATTTAAGGTACAATTCTAACTATGAAAGTAAATCCCATGATTAACTAGATAACCACCCTTGATTTGATCTGTTCCGAGATTTACGCCATGATCTCCGGCTAGTCACGAATATCTCGCCTTTCCGTTATTGCGCTTTGCTCGAAGTTTTTCATATTTGGTCTTGGTCGCTACTGGCCTCGATCTCGATAGGCACCTCGATCCTTGGACTCGATGCCTCGTCTTCGTGCTCTGGTCTAATTTATTACGAGGCTACCCCTCGACGCAGTTCCCTTACCTCGATCAAATGGCAAAATCAGGTAGGCCCGGTTTTAACCATATACAGATAGTCCCCTCGTTTCTCGGAATGTAATGAGAATAAATGAATTGAGCCTTCGATTTCGTACCTCAATCCATCATGACATCATCCTCGTGGAGTAAGCAACGTAAGCGATCGAAACGTCCCGTCGGTTCAGTTTCCAAGATCATTAACGAGTGTCAGTTAGCGATCGGCCACCAGCGCCTTTGAACCGACGTCGTGAATCCATAAATAGGTCTTCTTCTCACTTCCTCAAACTTTACTTTGGATTTTTCTCGTACTAATCTTCAAAATCCCTTGGAGTTCTTCAAATCTATCTGCAAATCTTCTAAGCTTTTCACATCTTCTAAGCCTTCAGTTCCGCTCCGTTACCAACCCTTCCTCAAAACACCTCTTCTTCTTTCTTTACACAAAAATGGCGAAGACAACAAAAACTGTTCCTCAAAAGGAAAAAGCCTCTTCATTGCGGCCGGCCGTCGACAAAACACCGGTGGAGTCGCGCCCTAAGGAATGCGTTCCCAAGATGGGGTGTGGTATTTCTTCCGACTTCAAAGTCAAGAAAACTTCTTCTGTCCCTGATCGGTGTGAGCCAATGTCTAGGTACATGTGCTCCATAACTGAAAGCGACCTCGAGCAGGTCAAGGAAGACTGCCATTGGGAGAAGAAAGAGGTGGTGATTCCGTCTCTCGAGGAAGATATCACTACCTACGTGGAAGGGTTTTTAAGTGTTTACACTTATCCTTTCACGTTGGGCCATGTCGATCTCGTCATTATCGACTTCTGCCACCAATACCAAATAACCCTAGGCCAGATCCACCCTTCTTTTTAGTGGATAGTCATTTTGTTCCGATTTTTCGCGAGCAAAAAAGAAGGAACGCCTTTCACCCTGGACCACCTTATCAGGTTGTACAGGCCCCGTCTTTTTCGAGGCGGGTTGATAAAGCTTCAGCGTCGGGCCACCAAGGTGTTGTTCTCGAGCATAGACAAGGACAAAGATTGAGGGTGGATGGGTCAGTTAATTCGAGTGAAAACTTTCGGCCTAATTCCGCCTGAGAAGATGCCATTTCCTAAGAAGTGGAATTTGGAGTGTAAGTCCGACCTTCCTTTAGCTTTTTATTTACTTTTTTGCTTCTTTTAATTCTTATTACTATCATCCTTTTCTGTGATGTAGCAGTCGCTTGGATGCCTGGTGCGATTCCGGACCTCTAGAGCTGGGTTTGGACCCTAGCTTCGTCCTCCTCGTATGCTGAGAGCTTATGGTGCAATTTAGCAAGGGGCCGATGCGAGGCTAAAAACACTCATGGTAAGCCTCCTTTTCTTTACGTATCTGATGGCCTTAAAATGTTTTCCTCTTATACTTACTTGATTTCCTTTCATACGGGCCTTGGGAAAGATGCCGATATGAGGCCCTCGTCCGGGGAGGAGGTTCCGCCCCCGGTCCCGAAGCCATCGAAGGAAAAGAAAAGAAAAAGGGTCTCACCCTCTGATACTCCGAAGCCCAAGAAGAGCAAGGCTCGCAGGTCAAAGAAAGACACCATCACCCTGCCTGCCGACGTAGCTCAGTGGCTAAGGGAGGAAGATGAGGAAGACGAAGATGCTGACTTCGAGCTAGTGGCTCGAAAGAGGAGTGCCGAGGTCCCAAAGGCTGTTGAACCGGTGATAATCGAGGAGGTTCAGCCTCGGACCGAGGAGATCTCGAGAGATAGCCCGAGCAAAGTCCCCGAGTCGTCGGAGGTTACTGAAAATGCCTCCCACCGTGATGAACAATCGGTGGACGTGCCTGAAGGACCGGTCCTGAGACTCTTCAAAATAGAGAGAACGCCCCAAGTGTCTTGCTTGAGGCAATTGATATTGGTGATTCTCCGCCCCTCCCCACAATTTCTGAGGGGCAAATTCAGGAGGCCCGGGCAATGGAGACCCCCGATGTGGGAACGGTCCACGAAGGGAAGGATATATTCCGTGGTTGCTTTACGGGGGTCGAAGATGTTATCGACCTGGGAGATGCATCGAGTCTCTTCGATGAGGCCCGACGACTTCTGAGTAGGGTAAGTTTTAGTTCCCTTCATTAATATTGCACTTGCGTTCATTTTTTCTTGCTTGACTTCCTTTCTTTCTTCGCAGGCCTTGACACTTAATCACGCCCAACTATGCCTTATAAAAAGGACACGTGGACGTTGCAAATATAATCTGAGTATTTAGCCCAGAGTCGAACCCACAAGGAATTAACCTATCAATTACTCTCGTTAGACTTACGAAATTCTACGTAATCAACTTCCCAAACTTTCTGAATAACAATTAAGGATGTTTCTACTAACTATGAATGAATGTAAATAAGCAACTGAAAACTAACTATGATTAAGTTATAAACAATTAAGAGAAGGTTCTAAGGTTATGATTTCCCCTATTGATGGAATCCCTTCCGGTTATGTTTCACATAGAATTGCCTAATCGTCTCTATCAATCATGAGCACTCTTATTACCGCAAATCTCTCCCGAGTAATCACGAAAATTTACTAGACGCACTCTCCCGAGTTACGCTAGCTGGCTTTGTTTATTACAGCTCACTTTAGATTGCACCCAAGGCTTCGTTATCCCTAATCTCGCCTTTAAACCCTCGATTATTGATCCATCATATACTTTGGAAGTGGTGTTGTTCAACAATGACCTAAATATGCACTCTCTCCCGAGTTATGCACACTAAATAGGCACAACTAATTGAGGATCCTATCAATTAACTACAACAAGAACGTAGTTGAACAAACAGAGATTAAACTGGGCAAACTATATTAACATAACAAGAAGTTCATCCTTCAATAGGTTCCATCAAAACCTTAGACTAGATATTTAGCTACTCATACTAGCGTTCATCATAACAATATTCAAATTCATCACAAATCGTAAAATACAAAAGGAAGAAAGGAAGAACCCGATGTTGAATTATCCTCATTGCCTCTTGCCTCTCCTTGCCTTGAACTAAGTTATGAAAACCTTGATAATAATCTCTTGGGCGAGCTAGACCTTCTATAGGTTAAGTGGATTTGCCCCCCGAACTTCCAAATTCACCCCTGAAGTTTAATTTTTCGGAACTGGGCTAGCGCGGTCGCGCTAGTGAATGCGCTAATGACCGCACATATAGCCTATCATTCTGCCTCGACTTCCTGGGCTAGCGCGATCGCGCTAGTGGACGCGCTAGTCCAGGTCTTCATTTTATCTCTTCTTTCTCTCGTCTTCCCACGTACTCAACTTCTAGGGGCTTTTCTTGCTTCAATTTAGCTCCAGATACAGATTTAAGGCCTCATGCATGCCACTCACTCCTGCAAAGTGTGAAATTCACAATTAGAGCCCATTTAACTATATTATAACAGTGAAACATAATCAAGCTGGGGCATAAACAGTCGCCAAATTGCATGAATCTAGCCTATTATCAACACCCCACACTTAAATCATTGCTAGTCCTCGAGCAATCCACCACACTCTATAGAGGTCCCTTCACTAAGCATTTTTCCCTAACGTATCACACCAAGAACAAATTACCAAAATTACGCCTAGTAGTGAACAATCCTTGCCTAAAAAGTCGACTCTCACGTGCCGTGCAATATTCATACTTACTCAAATTACCCTTTACAGAGGTCAAGACTTGCCTTTCCTTCATGAATCACATGCCCTCACATCACACAAGAGAGTAGTTCCACAAATATTAACTTCAAGAACAATTAGGAACGTAGATAAACAAAATTCGCTCACTCTCACAAAGAACATTCACATGCCACAAAGATGCACCATAGGCTTGCCCGTAGTGTACTACTCTACTAATCGAGGCCACTCAGTCTAAGATCAATTAGGACTTCACTTGGTTGTAATGTAGGCTAAGGGACGGGTAGGATATATTTGGATATAGTGACTAACCTCCCTAAGTACTTTTAATACAATCACATTAACTTTCAAAACCATACTTATGTCAACCAGATATTCCACCTCATTTTTATTTACAACATCCCACTCCATTAGGTGCAATTGCAACAAACCACCACTTATCGACTAATACATTTGCTCAAAACAAAATCTTTTTTTTCTTTCTTTTAGGTGGCGCTTATTCTTTTACTTGTCCAAACACTGCACATTTCCTCTATTTCATCGGTTCCACTCAAAAACCAAACCACCACCCCACACTTTTGCTTTTGCATAGTTTCAATACCATTCAAGTGGTTATGGGAAGTAAAGGGGTTCAAACAGATATTCATTCAAACAATTGGGTAAGGTTCGCAATGTGGTTGCCTAAGAAACAGGCTTATAGGCTCAACGGGGTTGACTACGATGTATTACATTTAGGTGGGTCTACTTTATATGTCTGACTCAACAAAGAAATGCCTATATCACTTCTAAGACTGAATGAAACTGCTATTTCGCTTTGCAAACACACGGGGCAAGTTCTAGGCATCTAATGCACAACATGGAATACAATATAACCCACACACACATGGCACATGACTCACTCTAGACCGGCTTATCAAGACACTCTCGTTTGAGTATTCGAGTCAGTAACAAACATACAATTTAAGGCACTTTAGCAAGAATTAACCACTGAGACTAAGCGTTACACTCTAGCGTCTATTGTGTTTAGGTGTATCAACGCCAAGGGTTTCTCTTTCGATTTCAGCTCATAGCCCATCAATACTACTAAATACTATAGAAAAACAAAATAAACAAAAACTACCTACACCCGGTTCAAGCTAAACCCTTGGAAAAGAACCGTAGCCCAAAGAAAAACCAAGGGGGAGTTACTACACTACCTAAAAATAAAAAAAATCTTTTTGGTCTTTTCTCTAGACTTACTTCCCTCAAGAAAATTGTCTAAGGGATCCGTCATCAGGAAGAGTCTCCATATTCCATTTTTTTTTCTTTCGTCGACTTAGTCCCTCAAGAACCCCGTCGAGAGAGATCCGTCGTCGGGACAAGTCAACTTATCTACTTTACACTTACCTAAATTAACTATCACTCAAACCACACAAAAACAAGAAAAAAAACAATCAAGAAGAAGAAAACATCAAACAATCAATTTGTTCCATGTACACACACACATTGAAGTATCCCCCACCCCACACTTAAAAGGTAGCCATGTCCTCATGGCATAAAATTAAGGAACAGTGAGGCAAAGGAACTTCCCTGAAAGATCACTCCTGATCGGAGACGGTGTCTGGGTTCAAATAACAAGCACGACCCAGAGCTCTCAGCCAGCCTAAGATTTTCTTCTCCAATTTCACTTGCCGGTCAGCCACCGCGTCAACACGGGTACCCAAGTCAGTGACCGAGGTACACAACCCAGCTACTTCCTGCTCCAAAGTGGTGAACCGTGAACCCCGAGCAGCTTCAGAAGGTGTTGCAGTCCCAGATGGTGCTGCAGTTGCTGCAATTTGCTCATGTGCATGTGGCTCGGCCTCCACGTCCTCCTGCTCAGCCTCCTCATCCTCAGAGTCATCAGAGCCACTACTATCTTCACCACCTGCTGCCGCCGGCTCCTTACCAGTGGTTACCTTGTCCGCCCGGAACTTGCGGTCTTTTGGCACGATCCCATCCACCGCGAGATTTTCCGGCACCCTAGCTGCCCTGTAATGTTTCGTAACCAATGACGGAAAAAAGAACCCATACCTTTTGATTGGACAGCGGATGAACATCTCCTCATGATTCACTCTGGCCATGTCAAAGTTGTGACCATTGACGAAGCACTAGATCAGAGCCGCTCGAGGGCTATTCACCTCCGTAGTGTTGGAGGACGGGAGCAGACGGTTGTTGATAATATAAAATCAGCACTTCCCTTCAAAGGTTAGTGCCGAGGAGTGGAACTTCTTACCATACTTCATCCAGACAACCTCCTTTCCGGGTACACAAATTGTTTCAAAGAACGTCTCCTAATGCGCGTATGTTCTGCCATACCCCACATAAAAGTCATCATAAGGATCTACGGGAGGGGGCAGCTGGTAGGCCATCCGTATAGCCTCAACAGAGGCATTCACCGCCTTTCAGCGCACCGTGACTACGCCATCGACATGCTCCTTCACATTAGCGTAAAATTCTCTAACCACCATTACATTGCCTTCGCCCGGCTCATCAATGAAAGTTTGCAACCCCCGCCTCACCAGCTCAGTGTAGATGTGAGGGCAGTGTAGCTGGACCAATCCTATGTCAATTCCCCTCTTCGGAATCGACTTTTTAGAGGCCTTATCCGCAAAGCGGTCCTGAGCCTTGGCAGAGACAAATCTGTTACTATCAAAGGGGCGGGCAAGGGCTGCCCCACATGCCCTGGACGAGCCGGCTTGGCTGCTAGAAGAGGCACCTGTGGCGCGGCGTTTCCGAGATGGAGCCATAGTACCTGGAAAACGGGAGAACATTAGCACAGCCCAACACAAACTTGTGACGCAATGCGGTTACTCAGACTTCACACGCATAATTGGTCACAAGTACAGTATTACAGTCACTAAGGCATATACACAAACACCTTGTGGGCATTCAGTAACCACAACCCATTTCAAACATTTGACCACCCCAAAACCGCCACAATGTACCCACAAGCATAACTAATTCACGCTCTAACTCCACCAACCATTCCACCCACACTTACTACAACATATACTACAGATTTCGACTAAACAAAAGCAAGAACAACAACTACATAAATACAAAAATAAAAAAATGAAAATCAGAAAAGTAAAAAAAAAGAACATAAACGAAAAAATGGTACCTAGAAGGCATACCTGTAGTGGGAGATTGTTAGGAGAAGCGCAGAAGAGGAGAGGGGAGTGTGCTTGAGACTTGGGGAAAGTTGAAAAAGATAGAAGTGAGTTGAAGAAGAGGGGAGTTTGTGAAAAAGAAGGGGGTTTAGGGTTGGGGAGGGCGTTTGAATGTGTTTGGATCAGTGGGGGAGAGTTGGGATTGAAGAGGGGGGGGGGTAATTTAGAATAAATAAAAAAAACGTTAACATTTAAAAAAAAATTAAAATAACAACCAAAAGCATCAGATTTTAGGCGGTACTAGCGCGGTCGTAGCGCTGTACGAGCGCGGCCGCGCTAGTCCAGGCATAACACTCATCGATATGTGCGGCCACTAGCGCGTTCAGTAGCGCGGTCGCGCTAGTAGCGCGGTCGCGCTAGTAGCGCGGCCACTAGCGCGGTCGTGCTAGTATTTTGAGCTAAGGCAGAACACTTGCCCATATGCGCGGCTACAAGCGCGGGCGCGCTCCTGGGCACGATTTTTTTCATATTTTTCACCTGTTCTTACCACTTTAGATGGCCTTATCATCCGCCCATTGTCACCTGCATTGGTTAGTACTTCTCAAAACTCACAATAAACAACTACTACTATCGTTGGGTTGCCTCCCAACTAGCGCCTTAGTTAGTGTCGTGGCACGACGATTACAACAATTCAATAGGTTGCCTCCCATGCAGCGCTTGATTTAATGTCGCGGCACGACGCAGACAAATGCATTTAAGGCTCGCTCGACCTCTGAGGTTCAATCAGGTGGATCTCTGACAGTTCCTTTGATTCATTCATGCCAACGTATAATTTCAATCTCTGCCCATTGACTCTAAATGTGTGAGATTCTTTCTCTGAGGCAATCTCCACAGCCCCTGAAGGGAATACTTCGATCACTCGAAATGGGCCAGACCATCGTAACTTGAGTTTACCCGGGAATAGCCTTAATCTGGAGTTATAGAGCAATACCATGTCCCCGGGGCTGAAATATCGCTCAACAATGTTCTGGTCATGCAATCTCTTCATTCTTTCCTTGTACAACCTTGTGCTCTCAAAAGCCAGATATCAGAACTCGTCAAGCTCATGCAATTCAGTGATTCTCGTTGTGCCCGCAGCCTCAATGTCTAGTTTCAGCTGTTTTAGTGCCCACCAAGCTTTATGTTCAAGTTCCACTGGCAAGTGGCAGGCCTTCCCGAACACCAACTTATATGGTGACATACCAATTGGTGTTTTAAAAGTAGTTCTATAAGCCCAGAGTGCATCATCTAGCTTTTTCGCCCAATCAGTTCTTGTGGCGTTTACTGTCTTGGTCAATACACTCTTTATCTCTCTATTAGACACTTCCACCTGTCCACTTGTCTACGGATGATACAGTGTTGCCACCTTGTGATGCACATCATACTTCGCTAGCAACTTCTCAAATGCTCGATTACAGAAGTGGGTGCCTCCGTCACTGATAATAGCTCTCGGTGTCCCAAAACGAGTGAATATGTTCTTCTTCAAAAACCCCACCACCATTCTTGCATCATTAGTGGGAATGCTGCAGCTTCTACCCATTTGGACACATAATCTACAGCAACAAGTATGTACTTATTGCCAAAGGAGCTGACGAAGGGTCCCATGAAGTCAATTCCCCAGACATCAAACACTTCCACCTCTTGAATCGGGTTCATGGGCATCTCATGGCGACGGGAAATGTTCCCGGTTCGCTGACATTAATTGCAGCCCTTCACCCATTGGTGTGCATTTTTAAACACTGTTGGTAAAAAGAAACCGGCCTCTAGCACTTTCGCGGTTGTCCTGACTCCTCCAAAATGCCCTCCATACGCTGATGCATGACATGCCTGCAAAACAGAAGATTGTTCTATCTCCGGGACACACCTCCGGATCATATTGTCAACACATATTCGAAACAGATAAGGTTCATCCCAATAATACATGCAACAGTCACGATAAAACTTTTCTTTTGTACAGAGGAAAGATCATAGGGAACTATACCGCACGCCAAGTAGTTTGCAAAGTCTGCATACCATGGAACTTCCTCAAGACTTGTAGCGAGCAGTTGTTCGTCTGGAAAGCTTTCCAGAATGTCCTCAACCTCATCTGAATGTTCAGCTCCTTCAAGTCATGATAGATGATCAGCGACTTGATTTTCTGTGCCCTTACGGTCATAACTTTCGAGGTCGAACTCTTGCAATAACAGCACCCAACGAATCAGGCGCGGTTTAGACTCCTTCTTCTCAATCAAGTACCTGAGAGCTGCATGATCAGTGTATACAATTACTTTAGAGCCGATCAGGTATGATCTGAATTTATCGAAAGCAAACACCACGGCCAACATCTCCTTCTCAGTCACAGTGTAGTTCAGCTGGGCGCCACTCAGCGTTCTACTGGCATAGTAGATTGGATGCATTAGTTTGTCTTTCCGTTGTCCCAGCACTGCCCCCACTGCGTAGTCACTGGCATCACACATGAGTTCAAATGGCTGCTCCCAGTCGGGGGCAACAATGATGGGTGTTGTGACCAGCTTCTTTTTCAGCTCCTCGAATGCTACCCTGCAATCATCAGAAAACAAGAAGGGGTGATCTTTTTCTAACAACTTACAGAGAGGGTTGGTAATTTTTGAAAAGTCTCTTATGAATCTCCGGTAAAAACCGGCATGCCCGAGGAAGCTCCTGATTGCCTTGACTGGAGTTGGAGGTGGCAACTTTGCTATCACGTCAACTTTAGCACGATCCACCTCAATTCCTTTACTTGACACCCGGTGCCCCAAGACTATACCCTCTTGTACCATGAAATGGCACTTCTCCCAATTAAGAACCAGGTTAGTCTCAATACACCGTTTCAGTACACGAGTCAGATTTATAAGGCACTCATCGAATGAGTTCCCCACCACTGAGAAATCATCCATGAATACCTCCATTATGTCCTCTACCATGTCAGTGAATATGGCCATCATGCACCTTTGGAATGTGGCGGGTGCATTGCATAGGCCAAATGGCATCCTCCGAAAGGCATAAATGCCATAAGGGCAAGTAAATGAGGTCTTTTCTCTGTCCTCAGGTGCAATAGAGATTTGATTGTACCCTGAGTACCCATCCAAAAAACAGAAGTGGGACCTCCTTGTCAATCTGTCTAGCATCTGATCAATGAAGGGAAGTGGGAAGTGGTCTTTCCGGGTGGCCAGGTTTAACTTTCTGTAGTCCATGCAAATTCTCCAGCCCGTGACGGTTCTCGTAGAGATCAGTTCATTGTTATCATTTTTAACCACCGTCATGCCACCCTTCTTAGGCACATATTGCACCGGGCTAACCCAACTGCTGTCAGAGATTGGGAAAATGATTCTCGCATCCAACCACTTTATCACTTCTTTCTTCACCACTTCCTTCATGTTGGGGTTCAGCCGTCGTTGGTGTTCCCTGGAAGGTTTGTGTCCCTCTTCCAGCAGAATCTTATGCATACAATAGGCGGGGCTGATCCCCTTAATGTCTGCCATGGTCCACCCAATGGCAGTCTTACACTCCTTGAGTACCTGCAAGAGTTGTTGTGCCTACACATCTAACAAACTAGATGAGATAATAACAGGTAATGTGGAGTTAGGTCCAAGGAACTCATACCTGAGATCGGCGGGCAGTGGCTTCAATTCCAGCTTTGGTGGCTCTTCAATGGATGGCTTGGTTGGAGGAGTTCCTCTGTTTTCTAGGTGTAGGGGCTCAAATTCAAGAGTTCTATCCTATAACCCTCTACCCTCTAAAGCCAATACCCATTCCGTCAGTTCTTCCCCATTCACCTCCTCTAAATTTGTTAGACATGCAGCAAGAGGGTCCTCAAGAGTTAACTTCTCATCATCAGTTTCTACGATCACATCCATGGCATCAATAAGAGAACAATTGGCGAATTCACTTGGTCGCCTCATAGATTTCTGCACGTTGAATGTTATCTCCTCATCGTTCAACCTCATCTTAAGCTCCCCTGTTTCACAATCAATGAGGGTTCGCCCTGTGGCCAAGAAAGACCTTCCCAAAATCATGGGAATTTTTTCATCCACTCTACAATCCAGAATCACAAAATCTGCAGGGAACACAAATTTCCCTACCTGTATCAACACATCATCCAAGATACTAAAAGGTCTTTTTACAATCCTGTCAGCCAGGTGCAACAACATAGAAGTGGGTCTAGCTCTTCCAATACCCAACCCCTTATAGATCGCCAAGGGCATAAGATTTATGTTTGCCCCCAAATCACATAGTGCTTTGGCGAAAGAAAAATTACCAATGGTACATGGAATTGTGAAACTCCCTGGATCAGACAGCTTCTCAGCAATTGGTCTTGTCACCACCGCGCTCAGGTCTGAGTCAATGTCACTGTGCCCAAGTCTTGGAAATTGAACTTTCGGGACATCAATTCCTTCATCATTTTAGCATAACCAGGCATCTCCTTCAAAGCATCTATCAATGGAATATTTACCTGGATTTGTTTTAGCATCTCTAAGAATTTCTTGTATTGTTCCTCTTTTTGGTACTTGGCCAGCCTCTGTGGAAATGGTGCGGAGAGTCTCTTATTTCCAATGATCTGGGTATTTTCTTTTTCAACTACCACCTCAACTACCGGTTCCCGGGCTATCTCAGCTTCTTTCTCAGCCTCGATCTGTGTGTTATGTTCTTCCTGGGCAGGCTGAACTGTCACCTCGGTCAGTTTCGTTGACTCATCTAGCTCAATGGGCACTGGTATAAGTGTTTCAGCCTGTCTGCTTTCTCGAGCCCTTTCTTGATCCAAGTCTAAGTCTCTGTCATTACGTAGACTCACTGCCATCAGCTGCTTCGGGCCTTGATCTTTTGGATTTATTTGAGTGTCTGCTGGTAATGTCCCGTGAGGAGGATAGTTTAGAGACATCAAAATCTGGCCCATCTGCACTTCAATATTCTTGATAGTTGAATCGTGTGCATCTACTCTTTCACTGATTTTTGCATTAGACCCAATAACTTGCTGCATCATTGCCTCGAGTTTAGCAAACCCATCTTCCTGTCGTCCGCCATGCTGCTGCTGAGGAGGATGATACCCCTGGTGCTGATTTTGATTATTGTATAATATTCTTGATAGCTGATTCATGTGCATCTACTCTTTCACTGATTTTTGCATTAGACCCAGTAACCTGCTGCATCATTGCCACGAGTCTAGCAAACCCATCTTCCTGCCGTCCACTATGCTGCTGCTGAGGAGGATGATACCCCTGCTGCTGATTTTGATTATTGTATCCCTGTGGCCCCTGATAAGGTGCCATATTATTAGGAGGTCTCATACCTCCCATGTTTCCATTGTTAAACTGTGGCTGGACTGGCCTGTACGGCTGCTGTTGCTGGTGACCCTAATTTTGACCACCCTGTATCTGGACTCCCTAGTTAGACACATAATTCATATCTTCGGGGTAGTGATGATGATCACTTTCTGCATTCCACTGGTTACCAATTGGCTGACTAATGGAAGATGTGCATAAGCCCCCATTGGTAGTATCTACAATATGTACCTGCTGCTTGTGCCCTGACTTTTCCACTTTTTTGGTGAGTATACTCATCTGTGTCATTAATGTGGCCATATTTTCAGCAAGAGTATTGGACGGATCTAGGGGCACTGAGTGAACTACTGGAGTGATAGGTGCGTTCCTGGTTGTCCACCCCGAATTCTGTGCCATCTTATCAAGCAGACTCTGGCCTTCCCTCCATGTTTTGCTCAAGAATGCCCCACCAGCTGAAGCATCAACATTACCTTTCACGCTATCTGACAATTCTATGTAAAACCGCTGCCCCAACATCAGATCTAGAATACCATGGTGCGGACATATAACTAGCATCCCTTTGAATCATTCCTATGTTTCATGCAGTGTCTCCATTGGTCTCTGTTTGAAACTTAAAATTTCATCAATTTGTTGAGCAGTCTTGTTGGGTGGGTGGAACTTGTTCACAAATTGCTTGACTAACTCCTCCCAAGTTGTTATGGAATTAATGGGGAGTGAGTTTAGCCAGGTCTGGGCAGCTCCTGTCACTGAGAATGGAAACAATAATAGCTTGATTGCTTCCTGAGTTACATTGGGCTGCCTTTGAGTTTTGCAGATTGACAGGAAATTTTTCAAGTGATGTTGAGGATCTTCGACCTGTGACCCCGAAAATAGTCCCTTGTTTTGCAACAAGTGCAGCATGTTGTTCGTGATTTGGAACGATTCAGACTGTATTTATGGGACTAAAATTGTCTTGGCCAGATTTTCAGCTGTGGGTTATGCCCAGTCATAGAGAGCAGCCTCTGGCACAAGAGGTGCCACTGGTGCTATTGGTGTAGCTGGGTCTACTTCGTGATCTCCCATGTCCGGATCGACTTGTTCAATTATTTGTTGTTGTTTGCTTTTCAGGTTGGCCTGGTTCAACGCCTTAAAAACCTTCTCGGGATCAGATAGAGCTTCGAATACTTCACCAGTTCTCGATGAGTTTCTAGGTATGCACCTGTACAACCAAGTCAACAAACCTTAAAATTTCAATGTAAAGATTTGAAAGGAAGAAAAATGACTACACTAAGAATTTTGGTATTTCTTTCAACTGTAATTGATAACACCGTTAATTCCCCGGCAACGTTGCCAAAATTTGATCACGCCCAACTATGCCTTATAAGAAGGACATGCGGACGTTGCAAATATAATCTGAGTATATAGCCCAAAGTCGAACCCACAAGGAATTAACCTATCAATTACTCTCATTAGACTTACGAAATTCTACATAATCAACTTTCCAAACTTTCTGAATAACAATTAAGGATGTTTCTACTAACTTACTGAAAACTAACTATGATAAAGTTGTAAACAATTAAGAGAAGGTTCTAAGGTTATGATTTCCCCTATTGATGGAATCCCTTCCGGTTATGTTTCACATAGAATTGCCTAATCGTCTCTATCAATCATGAGCACTCTTATTACCGCAAATCTCCCACGGAATCACGACAATTTACTAGACGCACTCTCCCGAGTTACGCTAGCTGGCTTTGTTTATTACAGCTCACTTTAGATTGCACCCAAGGCTTCGTTATCCCTAATTCCGTCTTTAAACCCTCAGTTATTGATCCCTCATATACTTTGGGAGTGGTGTTGTTCAACAATGACCAAAATATGCATTCTCTCCCGAGTTATGCACACTAAATAGGCACATCTAATTGAGGATCCTATCAATTAACTACAACAAGAACGTAGTTGAACAAACAGAGATTAAATTGCGCAAACTATATTAACATAACAAGAAGTTCATCCTTTAATAGGTTCCATCAAAACCTTAGACTAGATATTTAGCTACTCATACTAGCGTTCATCATAACAATATTCAAATTCATCACAAATCATAAAATACAAAAGGAAGAAAGGAAGAACACGATGTTGAATTATTCTCCTTGCCTCTTGCCTCTCCTTGCCTTGAACTAAGTTATTAAAACCTTGATAATAATCTCTTGGATGAGCTAGACCTTCTATAGGTTATGTGGATTTGCCCCCGAACTTCCAAATTTACCCCTGCAGTTTAATTTTCCGGAACTGGGCTAGCGCGGTCGCGCTAGTGAACGCGCTAATGACCGCGCATATAGCCTATCATTCTGCCTTGACTTCCTGGGCTAGCGCGGTCGTGCTAGTGGACGCGCTAGTCTAGGTCTTCATTTTATCTCTTCTTTCTCTCGTCTTCCCACATACTCAACTTCTAGGGGCTTTTCTTGCTTCAATTTAGCTCCAGATACAGATTTAAGGCCTCATGCATGCCACTCACTCCTGCAAAGTGCGAAATTCACAATTAGAGCCCATTTAACTATATTATAACAGTGAAACATAATCAAGCTGGGGCATAAATAGTCGCCAAATTGCATGAATCTAGCCTATTATCTACACTTCATCAGGAAGCGTTTTCTAAATCCCAGTCGGAACTGAGCCAGTGCGAGATGATCTCAAAAAGCTCACAGAGGATAGAGATGCCCAAAAACTTCTCAGTGGGCAAAAAGAAGAGGAGATCAAGGACCTCCGAGCTGAATTAGAAATAGCTCATAAAGGGCAAACCGACCTAATTGAGCAGGTAATGTAAATTTTTGGAAGCTCGATAAATTGATTCAGGAACGACGACTAACACTTCCATCCTGCAGGTTAAGCAGAAGGCCGAAAAGATCGAGCAACTTCGCGAGGAGGCCAAAATGAAGGAGGCAGAGACTTTGGGGTGGAAGCAAAACATGGACCACCTTGCCTCGGAGAAAGATACTACTCGGGCCCAGCTGTCTTCGGCCGAATGTCAACTCCAAATCATGAAGGAGGAAAGCTTGGCCCGAGCTAAGAAAATTGAGAGCTCCAGGCTCGGTTGACCGTTGAGCCTGCAAAGGCCACATCTGAGGTAGAAAGAGTAAAGGCTGAAGTTGAGGCAATCGTGGCCGTCTATCGAGCTGATGCTGAAGCTGCTCAAGTTCGAGCAAAGGAGGTGGCTGACACCACTTAGACTCGTTCATACTGGGCTATCGAGCATGCCAATACCAGTCTTGAAGAGAGACTCTCGAGGAGATTCATGCTCGTGGCTTCGACCTTACTATCGATATCGAGAACGCGAAAGTACTCGAGGCCGAGGCCAAAGTGTTTCTCTCTTCTGCTGATGATGATTCCGGGAGCTCGAGTGGATCTGAGAGTGGAGGGATGAATATGAGGTTCCTGGGGAAGATTAGGCACTTAGAATTTTTTCTTTTTTTGGATTTTTTGTGTAAGACCCAGGTGGTTTGTAAATATTTTTGCATAATGAAAGATCTCTTTTCTTTCCGATTCGTTTCCGATTTCCATTTTGTGAAAGCTCTATTTTGCTTTGTGCCTTAGACTTTATGCCTTGTGAGAATTTTGTCGAATTCAGATTAGTATAGTCTTTATAATCGAGTGAGTACTTACTCGAACTCGGAGTAGAAAAAACCCTTAGGTATCAGTTGAGCGATGGTGGATTCTCGAATTCAAAAACATAATGGCCCTAAGGCTCTTGAATTGGGCCGATATGGCCTTAAAAGAGTGGTTTTTTCCCTTCTCGGCTTAAAAAGTTTAATCATATAAAAATTTGTTATGCCTTAGCACGAGATAAATCTGTACCCATTAGGATCTAGTGTTATCGAAAACCTTTTACTTTGTTATGACTTAGCATAGGCTTGTTCGAGAGTTCGAACAATTTGGTACCCCTTAAGGTTTTAGAGGGTTGATGTTATCGAAACCATTTGTAATTTTACCGAGGATAGCCCTTTTAACCGGTTTTGTGAAAATATTATAAGGCCTATTTTTGTTACGGAATTCGATCGTCTCCGAACCGTGTTAGTTTGGCCGTAGCCTTTAACTTTGAGATTTACCCTTTGGGTTTGTTTCTCAATTATACTTCGAACTTTGTTCGAAGCGTCAGTCCTCGAGTGGGGTGGCCTTGGCCTAAAAAATCGAGGGTTGCCTTTTTAAGGTCTTATGATTTCGAAGTTTAATAATTCGAACATGTCGATTTTTGGACGGCAGTCCTCGAGTACGGGGTTGATAGCTCGAGCTTTAATTGCGATCGGCGCTTGAGCCAGTTTCCGCAATAGATCATAAGTAAAGTAGAAATTTCACTAAGGCATGGAACATCTGGTAAGAAAAAAATACTTCTTTCAGTAGATCATTCATGCGTACATGTTTGCCATGGGGGCTCGAGTAATCTACAAGGACACGATTCATTTGACCGTTTGACACTTTACAAAATTTTACCTATCGAGACTTGTTAATACGAAATCTTTTCCTTGAGAGCATAACATCAGAGGGTGATACCCCCAATATTCGAGGTTGATTGTAAGAAGCCTCAAATATTGTTAAATTATCCCCAGGTAGTGTCACACCTCCTTCTTATTTACTACACCCCGCAAGAGGGTATGGTAAAGGGAGTTATTTCCAACTTGAAGTGACAATCGGAACGGGATCTATTATTAAGATTTCAGAGTCGCCACTTGGGAAATTAATGGTGTCCCAAGTCACCGATTAAGTCCCGATCCGAGAAAATTATGACTCTGTTAGCAGTCTGCGAACCAGAACTCTGAGTAAGGAATTCTGTTAACCCGGGAGAAGGTATTAGGCATTCCCGGGTTCCGTGGTTCTAGCACGGTCGCTCAACTATTGTATTTGATTTTATCTGATTTCGAAATGTGCTCTTATTAATAAACCGCTTTCATTTTTTATTTGTTCGATTTTAAACGAATTGCAACGTCGTGGAAATGCGCCTCAAACCACGTCGCACCAGTGCGCCCGTGATTATTAGCACATTTCGACTCCGTTGGGATTTGGAGTTGGATCACATAAATGTGCACCCAGGTTTAAGAAGGTAATATTATTAAATGCCGAGCCTACAACCAACGTATTATTAACTTTGGGGAAGCCATGAAATTCACTAAATGGCACGTCCCGAGGTCTAAGTATTTTAGTAAATATTTATCGAGGGCCCCGCAATTTATCTATGTTTCGTTTAGCGAGGCTCATCTCGTTTTATTATTTACAAGGCTAATCCTAAAGCAACTATAATTTTTTATTTTTATTTGTCTCTAAAAATAAAAGAAATCGTCCTAAAATAATTAACAATGTTTAAGAATTACTGCATTTGGGTCCATGAACTCAATAAATTCAGATCCTCAACCATTTCGGGCCTGAAAACAGCCCGTGAAAAGAACAGGTCCTATGCAAAAGTGGACCAGTCATCAACCCGGGTCCAGGTCTGAACGAACACATAAGTCCGGACAGGACCTGGGCCACTCGTTCGGGTATTGAAGCCCAAACTGTCTGGGCTTTGATTCTATTTTTATGCCCAAGCTTATATATAACTACACATATTACTGCGAAGTTAGGAAGCAATGACTAGAGCACAGTAATTATTAACTAAGTTGACCAGAGCACAGTAATTATTAACTAAGTTGAGGTGAATTATTAACTTAATTATTAACTAGAGCACAGTAATTATTAACAAACAAGCTTTGCCAATTTAAAATATTTATTCCTCTGATCTTCAAATCAACTCACTGGTGTCAAAACATAAAATACTGCGTTACTAAAACACTTATTAGGCCTGAGTTTGACAGTGATATGGTATACTTTATGGTCTTAACGTCAGTTTCAAGTTTTAATGAATATGAATTCGAGTTACGCTGCTACTAGGGCTATTATCTAGAATGAAGAAACTCAAGCTCAAATTTAACAGTCCAATACAGTCCGAAACAGTCCTAGTTCGAAATTTGTCATTACAAACCAACACTAAAGTACATCAAACAACGCATAAATAAGCTAACATACATCTAACTATCTATACATCATTCAAATAAATCCAAGCCGTGGAGCAGAGAACATGACAATGCTCTATTTCATTTCTATTTCAACAGCTACATCGGGGTAATGTTGAGATGAGTACCTGGAGGTCAAAAGGAGAAAGAAGAGTGAGGAAACAGGAGCAGCAACAGAACAGCAACTTCAGCAAATCAAGCTCAGCCCAGAATTTTGAAAACAGTACAGCAACAGAGCCAATAAAAGGAAAGCAGCACCAATTTAAGCTCAGAAACGATGTATGATTGTCTGAAACCTAGTTTTAATTAACCAAATCCCTAGAACCTTCAAACTAGACTCGATCTCAAACCATTGTGAATTCAGCCAATCAGCACTGTTTCAGAATAAGAGAAACTCCAAAGATCACCCAAAATTTCTATGAGACAGTGTCATTCATCAACATTTCTGGTTTTGTTTTTTGATTTTTTCTTTTCTGAAAACTTTCTCTCTGAATTCCTACAGAACAGTAGAACTATCCAGTCCTTTTGATCTTTAGCTCTCTATATCTCAGTTTATTTCCTCTGTATTTCAGCTCTTAATTCCTCTCTCCTTTCAGAATGTTCCCTCCCTCAAGGCACATGAATGCCTATTTATAGATGGAATTAGGGTCCATTTCAGACTTTCCTTTTACCCCCTAGTCCCTATTCTAATTTCAGTATTTAACCCATTGTTTTCTGACTTGTTACACAAGTAACTACCCTAAGTTTATTAGAATCTACACTATAGCCCATCCTAGAAGGTTCTATACTTATTACAATCCCTATCCTATCCTTACCCCTCTTCAAAAATTACCAAATCTAATAAAACTACCCTTTT